>NC_048596.1:9212137-9379071 GCF_003668045.3 Cricetulus griseus
GTGTGTGTGTGTGTGTGTGTGTGTGTGTGTGTGTGCGCGCGCGTGCGTGCAAAAGAGAGATGGGGGCATGTGTGTGTTATCCTGAGATTATACAATGGATAGTTTCCAAGATGTGCCCAGCCCTCAAGGAACCAACACTACAGGTATTGCAGGAAAAGCATTTCCTAGATTAGCTCAGGGGAACTCAGAGGAAAAGTTCCATCATTACTGGTGAGTTCAAGAATCACTTGGATGAATGGTTCCTAATTTGTGTGCTACTTAAGATGGTCTTGAAGATAGGTTTTCATGCTGCAGAGGATTAGAAAAAATGTAAAATGCTGTTTGATTTTTAGAATTTTATTCTCTAGACCTATGTTTAGTATACAGAGTGGTTGGAATCCTATCCTGGATAGGGTGGTACATTAACATCTCTTCAAAGCTTTCCAGGTAAAATGACAGGTGTCAGGAAGATTTTTTTAGTTGGGTAACAAATACATGAAAGAAACATTATAAGGAGAACAACTCTTCGCTTTGACTTATGTTTTCAAATGTTTCAGTCCATCTTTGTCAGCTCTTTGCTTCTGTAGAGTGGTGAGGCCAAACATTCTGTTGCAATGGCATGAGAGAGCAAAGATGTCCACCTCATGGTGCTAGATGGAAAGATGGAGAGGGATAGGGAAGGAAGGCTGAGGGAAAAGGAGAGAAAAAGTACAGTCTGCTTGGTAAATTTCCATTTCCATTTTATTTCATTTAGGCTAAACCATTTCCCCTTAGCAGCAACTCCCAATAATTTTTCAAGATGCCCACACCTGGAAATGTGCTTTGTGAGCCTAGGGGTTTTCTAGCCAGCCAACCAAGCTGCCCATCAAGATTCACAATTATAACCAGTGATCTTAAGGCTTTAGAACTAGAAAGACTTTTGGAAACCATTTGGAGTCACTTTTATTTTACAAACAATAAGTAGAGTGTGGGGAATAGAAGTCGTTGTGGCAGCATGTTCATGTATGCCTATCTGTCAGTCAATTGCAGTCAATTGATATACATATTAATAATGCTCCAGAATGGGTGAGTAAATTTAAATCCTCAATCAAGGACTGTAATGAACAACAAGTTTTTCTCAAATTTTCTACACAATAAAAATCACTCATGCTTAGGCAAAAAACATAAAATCACTGTCTAGAAACCAGGCCTATAGATTGTAACTTAATTAGCTTGTGTGTAGTCAAAGAAAAGTGCCTTCTTTTTATACTAATCCTGTAATTAACAAATAATTTATGAAGTGATAAAATTTATAGTTTGGAAGCTTAATAAGAGTATTCTTGTATAAACTGTATGACTTATCATTTAAAGAATTTATTGTCTTCCTTTATTTTCTTTAATTTAGAAACAGTACTACTTTACATATCAATCCCAGTTCCGTCTCCCACCCATCCTCCCATGCCTCCCACCAATCCCCTATCCCACCCCCTTCCACACACCCAGGGAGGGTGATGCCTTCCATGGGGGATCATCAAAATTTGTCACATCACGTATCTAGACTGGGAGAGTAACCCTCTATGGTGAATGGGCTCCCACAGTTCATTTGTGCACTAGGCATAAATACTGGCTCCACCGTCAGAGGCCCCATAGACTGCCCAGGCCTCCTAAATGATATGCACATTCAGAAGGCTTGTTTTGGTCCAATGCTGGTTCCCCAGGTTTCCAAATGGAGTCCATGTGCTCCCACTAGGTCAGGTCGGCTGTATCTGTGTCTTCCTTTTTAACTATTAGAATTTACCATCTACTGAGCTACTTTCTTTGACTGTATGTAGCTTCTCCAGGTACTTAATATGTACGAAGAACAAGTTTTCACTTCTTGTCTTTGAAATATTTTCTCTTAAAAAACCTATAATTTCTCCCATACTTTCAAGCATGTATGAAATAAGTCTAAAATGTAGAAGAATAGTCATGGGCTGTTGTTGATTGCGGTTGCCATGTGCACTCAAAGATGAACTGTAGTCTGTGAGGCTAAGACTTCTTTATTCAGGTAAACACCAGTCCAAAACGCAAGCCAGAGGAGCGAGCCCACAGGTAGCAAGCTATCGAGGCCAGAGAGAAGGGCTTTCCACGTGAGCCCCCTCTTTTTGAACCTCCTTCTGATCATCTCAGACTTCCCTTCACCCCGCCCTCACGAGCGTGTCCCGGCACACCTGTCCGGGTTACCTGGGGCGGGGCTAGTGTGTCTCCCTACAGGCTGTTGAAAATCTATTTCCTGGGAAATTAACAAATAATCCAAGAAGAAATTACTTATGGAACATATGAATAAATTAGCTTTCTGTGTAAAAATGCTAGATTTATTATATAGCTGTTGATAAATAATTTGTCCAACCCATATTTCTTTAAATATAAAAGAAAAACAACATATATTAAGGTTAAATATAAGTGTCTGTATCCTACAGATTAATGTATTGGTGGAAATGTAATTACAAGTCATTGATACATCAAAAATACTAATATATTTCAAAGGCCTACCATCAAAACCATTTTCAATGGTACAGTAGATCTATTCAAATGAGCACATGATATATTATTTAATAACATTTTACTTTACAAGTAGAAAGTTTAAGGATAGCTGAACCACTGTAGGAATTTGGTACAGGGCACAGGAGATGTCTTTGTAGTATCCCTTTTTATGGTTTGTGAATGCACACTATTTCAAGAGAAAGTGTTTAGTACATGTTTGATATTCCTTGTTATACCACACATAAACCCCTCCTGTGGTCGTAATAATCTCATAGATATATTACCGTGACACATCTCTTTCTTTTTTTCTGAGATCTAGACTGTGAAGGCAGTACATCTCCACAGGGTTGTGTCTTTCTAAAAGTTGTCAATACTAAATGGAAATTGATGTAGCTGTTACTATAAAACCCAAAGGGCAGAAGCAAGTTCTGATTTGATATACTGGGTAAGTACCATGATGTTGTCACAGGGGCTTGAAGTTTGGTGTTTGCTAGAGGGGTCAAAAACAAGGAGATGAGATATAGTCTAATGTTTCAGTGTGCAAGCTCTAGAGTTGGACTGATTTGTAATATTGACCTCATTTTTAACATCACCAAAAAATTAGTTTAAAGACAATATTGATGTTACCTGCTCACCGTGGGGATGTTCTTGAACTGTCTACAACCATGTACCTTGTGCTTTGAGTTTGTTCTGGGCATAGATGAGAAGATACACTGGTAGCTTTTCAGGTAGAGACGGGAAAGGCATGCTAAGCTATCTGGCTCCTTGCTTAGATATTTTGTTTCTGAAACCCACATGATGTATGAGCATGAATTCACTTAACATATCTATTAAATTAACAAACTAGCTCAATAAAACATTAGTGTAGCAAATAGTTATAAATAAATGAACAAGCTATATTTTAATCTGCTCCTAAGCTTACATAATTAATTGGCAGGAAGGTAGAACACTGAGTTTGAATGCCTTTACATCCTGTCTGGTAAACACATGCCTTCTCTTCGCCTTACAGGTTGTAATTTGTACATGTGCCTCCTAACCCTCAATGGCTGAGGATGCCATTAATCACGGACGCCACTGGCTATTCTGTTCCACAAAGGTCAGAGTTGGCATTTTAATATAGCACGTAGGCATCTCTATTCATTTCCTTTTATATTATTTCACTGAATAAGTTTGATGGGAGTTTGGGGGTCATATATTTAAAAACCCTCTTAGTAGCAGATGTCAACAGTGTTTCCTTCACAATAATATAGCTGGGGTTTCCTTGGCCATCCAGCCATTGAGAAATAAGTCATACAAATCAAATAGAAGGTTATCAGTTATCCCCACCTCTACAATAAAAAAAAAAAACTGACAAAAGAAACAGTCAGTTTGTAACTAATTTGAGTTTAAATCTCTTCAGGGTTGGAAATTCTGGAAAAAAAAACAACAAGAAATTAAAATTCCAGAAAAGCTTGTGTATACTTCCTGTTCTAGCACATTTCTCTGTTCCCATGCTGGGGTGGGGGTGGGTTGTTAAAAATGATGACAAGCAAGCTTCAGAGGAGAGGACTGCATAGAGAGAAAGGCATTAGTCTTGAGAGTTGGATGCATCAGTCTGCAAAAGAAGTTGACGTTCTGCAATGGATGCCTTTTTATGAGCAGAGAAGAAAAGTTTAGTTCAGCATCAGTTCACAGAATGGTAATTACTGAACATCTTGAAGCCGGTGATTCAAGTCCAGGGTGGACGTAGCCTTTCAAGGATCCTGATTACACTCTCCAGCACTATCTAAAACTAAAAAGGAAGGAAGCTTTTGGAGTCATGTGGAAGCTGCCAAATGCAGATTTGAGAGATTGAGTCATTTAACCTGTCTTGTATTTTTCCATATGACTTTGAGATTATTCAAAATGTTATGTGTTATGCTTATTAATTTTCATTATACTATATGTTTAATAAGAAACCCTAACATTCTCCAAATTGAAGCATAATATTATTCTAAATGTGATTATTTAAACTGGGAGGTCAAACAGGTAGCCATGGACAGCAGCACATTTGAACAAACACCAAACTGTAATGTACTTAAAGTAATACACAGGTTTCTTTTTTTTTGTTTTTTTGAGATGGAGTTTCTCTGTGTAGCTTTGGAGCCTGTCATGGAACTCACTCTGGAGACCAGGCTGGCCTGGAACTCACAGAGATCCACCTGCCCCTGCCTCCCCAGTGCTGGGATTAAAGTGTGTGCCACCATCTCCCAACTATAATAAGCAATTTTTGTATGGAATTTTTAATTTTGTGATTTGATTTCATTGTTCTTGAGTACAAATTTACCTATGACAACTTTGTATCAAAATGTGGCACAAAATAAACATGTGCCCTCAGATTATATGTGCATATGCATAAATTTACAGTTGCTATATATTTCCTAGTTTATTATCCTTTGAATGCAAACATTCTGATTGGCACCATCAAACATAACATGCCTTCACAGTGATGTAGCAAGAAAAAAGATTACAAAAAATTTATACCTATTTTTCAAATTATAGGACTTTATTTATTCCCCTAATAAGACTGATGAGTATTGTTAAAATATTTTATTTTTAATTGTGTGTGTGTATGCATGTACATGCATGTGTATGCACACAATGGGGTATGTGCACATGCGGGCAGGTGATTCTGAGGTTCCAAAGGGGTGTCAGATCCTCTGGAATAGGATTTACAGGCAACCCAGTATAGCTATCCACCTAACTTGTGTTCTCTTTAAGAGTTTCAAGTTTCTTAATCACTAAGGCATGTTTCCAATGCCTATTAATATTATTTTACTATTATTTAATTCAAGCATGGTTTCTACAACATTTAAAATAATAAAAATGAAAAACAAACAAACAAAAACCAAACAAATCCCCTAAAACAATACAGTTAGAGGAAGACTGTTCAGCAAAACAAAGACAGATGACTACTTCATTGTCAAAGCAAATGGAAAGTCACTCTGCTTAATCTGCATGGGATTTGCACCTGGATTCAGATTAGAATTTGAGGAGGCACAATGTATACCATGCCACCAAATTTGAAGCAAGTCAAAGATTGCTTCACAAGAACAATATTGGAACAGAAAGATGTCTGTCATCTTGACAAATTTCTTTTAAAAAGTTATAACACAGATGGATTGAATTGTAGAAGCTAGTTATGTGGGAGCATATTTAATAGCAAAAAAAAAAAAATCAAAGCCAGTTAGTGACGGTGAATTTGTAAGAAATGCATTGATAGTGTGGCAGATATAATAGGCCCTGAGGGGAAAATGGAATATTAAAAAAACCAGTTTGTCTCACCAATCAATAGCGAGATAGATTGAAAAAATTGGAAAATCTATTGAAAGACTATTAGAGAGCAGACCTGATAATTTTAAATTTCATGTGTTGGCAATGGATGGCAGTGCTGACATTATAAGTGGTGCTCGTTATGAATACAATGTCATGAAGGGAATTGCTTATTTAGTGCCATTAAAAGACATGACTAACTCAAGATATTCATGCTAAATTGAAAAAAAATATATGTTAAAGTGACTTCTTTATCCATTGTTAACATACCCAGTATAATTACTAATTGTACCTTGGAAGTGAAAAGCAAATCAATGGGACTTGTAATATTAATAGATGGCCAAGAAATTGACAACCTAAACTCACAATTAATGAAGTATCATTGCAGAGGACTTCAAGAAAATTGAAATGGAACATAATAAAATTGAAAACTCTACACAAATCCTCATTAGGACTGGATTTCATAGTTATTTTTGAAAGTGTTCATGCTTACTTTTCACAAATGAGGTTGCTAAGTCAAGAACAAACATGGAACTCCTTCAAGGTTTGCAACATATAGTTTATGGTTTATGGCATAAAAACAAAATTTATTCTGGAACTTGACCTTGAAATCTGACTTACAGATTTAGCATTTTTAGTGGCTTTAACCATTTATTTAAAAGAGTTATACAGGAATCTTCAAGGTGAAGACTATCATATCAATACAGTGTTTATATCATGATGGCTTTCCAAGGAAAAAGCAATTATGAGAATCTCAGATCATGACAGACAATTTTATGGATTTTTGACACATTAGATAAAGATGGGATAAGAACATTGAAAACCTGTAGCTTTGGCTTTTTATTTGATTCAGGAATTTGAAAACATATTTCCAGATTTACAGTAAAATAATAATTTGGTATATTTCCAACTCCATTTCAGTCAACACAAATAAGTTATCTTCCAGTTTTCAAGTAGGATGTATTGATGTACAAGCTGGTATTCAACTTAAAGAAAGATTTGATCACATCTTACAACTAGACTTCCATAGCTTCTACACTCCCTGGGAAAAAAGTTACTCACTCCAAAATCACATCTTATTCATGTCATTGCTTCTAAGCAGCACACACATTCATGAGTAACTGTTTTTAGGACTGAAGCATACTAAAAATAAAAACAGAATGAGGCGATTTGATGAGCAACCTGAGAATACGCTGATAATTACAATTATTCTATCAAATTCCAGATATTGATGCTTTAGTTTCTCAAAGTGTTTTATCCTTCTTTCTCTTTTACTTTTGTAATAAAAATATCAAAAATCCAATTATGTTTTCTTATCAGATGCACATATTTTATTTATTAGCAATTTCAAACTTGGTCCCTGTTCAACAATTTTTGAATGATTTTTTTCTGTATGTATGTGATATTCTTTCTCAAGATTAATATGTGAGGAAGTTTTGCCTACCTGTAGTTGCAGATATCATAAAGATTATACATATATTTAAAAACATTCCTTATTACTTTGGGAACCCATCACACACAGAGGGATATTCCCTGAGCCAAGACACATGGGTGTGGGCCTAGGCCCTATCCCAAAGTATATGACAGACTCTGAAGACCGCCCCCCATGGAAGGCCTCACCCTCCCTAGGGAGCAGAAAGGGTATGTGATAGGTAGGGATTCAGTTGGGGGCGCCATCGTGGCAGGGGGATGGGAGGGAGAGGGAATCAGAATTGACATGTAAAACAATCTTGTTTCTAATTCAAAAACAAAATGGAAAAGAATTCATTATTTTGAGGATTTCATGCATGACGTATTTATCTTCAGTTTTTCCCTCTGGCTTATCCTGATGTCCTCACCACATGCTACCTTCCCGAATTCATGCAACTAAAAAAAAATAATAATCCACTAGTGCTTACCCCATAAGCTTATGCAGGGAGGGGCCTGGGAATATGGGGAAGTCAAGGTACCAAAAGAGTTATTGTAACTTTAGAAAATTGGTGGGATAATAACACACATGTGAAAAGAAAGAAGATAGGGAAACACTGAGGGTAAATGGTTAAATGGAGATGGGTAGAGGAATAAGGTAAAGGACAGGGTAGTGAGAGGATTAACCCAAATTCAGGATGACAGTACACAGCCTTCTGTAAGAGCAATGGTTAATAAGCTAATTTCAAAATGTAGCTTTATTGGATGTCTTCCAGAATTTAAAATAAGATTCCATTGCTAAAGCCATACACTTCAAACACAGTATGTGGAGGACTTGAGCTGGCACTGACCTATAAGCATCCTCCATGAGAACTAGCTCATACAATACTGTATTGCAACTACACTAGCTGAAATAGAGAGGAGTAATCAATGGTTCTACCCAGCAGTGCCAACTACAGATCCCAACAATGGTTATCATGGGAAGAGGGACGAAATTTTAATAATGTCATTTATATTTATTGGGGACAGCCAAAAGCCATCTAATTGGACTTAAGTCCTGCTCAGCAAGAGGGAATCCATGCCTGGGACTATAATTCTGATCAACTGCCCTTGACTGGTATGGTCATGGATCCTAGATGAGAGCTTACTAGTGCCATATTTCTAAGTCAGTGCAATTCTCCATTTCATCCCAAATACCAGTCTGTACACTACACAGACAATTGTTGTTTTTACTCTCATCAAAAAAATGTTTGGTTTTTTCTCATTGAGTTTATCATCTGCATACAGTAGGGCTACAGATTTTTTTGAGTTAATTTTGTATCCTGCTACCTTGCTGAAGGTGTTTATCAGCTGTAGGAGTTTCCTGGTAGAGTTTTTCGGGTCACTTATGTAGACTATCATGTCATCTGCAAATAGTGAAAGTTTGACTTCGTCCTTTCCAATTTGTATCCCTTTGATCCCCTGTTCTTGTCTTATTGCTCTAGCTAGAACTTCAAGTACAATATTGAAGAGGTATGGAGAGAGTGGACAGCCTTGTCTTGTTCCTGATTTTAGAGGAAAAGCTTCGAGATGGAGACCACCACAGAAATCCACAGTTGGTCAAAATAGATAGAACAACTGAGAGTAGGATGTCCATCCCCAAGCTGATGCATCTATAACACAATCCTGCACCTTAGGCTTAGGGATATCTTGGAAGAGGAGATGGTAAGGTCATGATTCAGAAGACAAGAAGGTCTACTGTGACATATTGTTTCTGTATGACAGGGAAGTTTCACCCATGAAATCTTAATAACACCTAATAACCTAAGCAATGATAATAACACCTAATAACCTACACAATGATGATACCAACTGATTTTCCAATGTGGATAAGGGAAATCTCACAAGGCCTCACTCATAGATAAAGATCTAAAGACAATTAATGAATGTTGAAAGAAAATGAATCCATCTTCTCCAGGTAATGAACACCTTAATAATGTATCCAATCTAAGTAGTCTGCCCTAAATCTTACACACATGAGCAACACTGAATGGACTTAGCAGGGTGTATTTACACACACACACACACACACACACACACACACACACACACACACACACACACACACATACACATGAACACACACATATACCACACACAGACACACACTTTTAGCAGTAATAATTAAGAAAAGATTATTAACTTGAGTAGGAGTGGGGGTATATGGGAAGAATCTGGCAGGGAAGAGGGTGGGTATAAAGATGAAAATACCGTGCCCCTGAGCTGGGTGGTGATGGTGGCAGTGGCGCATGCCTGTAATCCAAGCACATGGGAGGCAGGGGCAGACAGTTCTCTGGGTTCAAGACCAAATCTTGTTTACAAAGTGAGTTCCAGGACAGCCAAAGCTGTTACACAGAGAAAACTCTTGACAAACCGAATTTTTTTAAAAGAAAGGAAGACAGAAAACAAGAAAAGCAAGAAAATACATGCTCCTGTATAAAATTCTAAAATACTAAAATAAAATAAATGTAAAAAAATAAATGACAAAGAAAATTGTTCAAACAGAATTGCTTTTGATTGGACGGGTACTGTTACTCCCAGAAGACATTAGCCATTAAATTCAAATAGCAGTTCAGAGCTTTTGTCAGTGTGTGTTTTCTTTGTGTGGCACAAGAAAATCTGCACTTGTCCTAGGGAGCTGAGAGAAGACTGGGGTAACTGTAACTAAATCAAGATTCAATTCTAGTCTGAAATTCAGGAAATTGGTGAATTTTCAGCATATGATAGCATATAATGGTAATGAATGCCTCATTTCTAATCATTTTCATTTTTACCACAAAGTAAAAATCCTTACACCCTCACGTAAACAGTATGCATTTTAACCCATTTGACGACTTTCCTCTGCTCACCTCTGCTTCATGTTATATTACATCTAAGGCAAACCACTTCCTATACATCAAAATCACTTTCGCTCTGGCCCTTTAGTGTTTGTTCTATGCTTTGATTTGGAAAGTGATGTAGACATTGCTTCAGAAGCAAGGTCTGAATGTTTAACCTCTGTTTTAAAAAAGAGACCAGGATATGTAATGTAGAGATTCTCATATTTTACCTTTCAGTTTAGTATTTATAGTTTCAGTGAGGTAAGAGATTTAAAAAATAAACATACAACCTATGATTCAAGACAATATCTATTGTGTTTGGGGCGGGGCATGAGAGAAAAGAAAGGGAGTTGAGGAGCAGGAGAGTGTATTGGGTTGGAGAGTAGCTCAGTGCTCTATCAGCTAAGATGTGAGGAGAAATTCCCAAAAACCAAGGGGATTTCATATGTATGAAGCAAATGGAGGAGGGAAGAACTAGGTTGTTAGCAGGTGAGGTAGAATCTTGGAAGTGAGTCCTGTCTATGAACTGAGGTCACTTCTAGAAGAGAATGCATCCTACTGCTTTGACAAAATTTAGGTATAATGGGGCATGAAATATCTCAAAAGTATGTGCCACACATGTTAAGAACACAGCATATGCCATATCAGTTCTTATCTGTGTGAGATGAAATGAGATGCCATTTCAGTTCTTCACATCTGTGAAGTCTTCATGAGATCTACATTCTACGGCATCTAGGACACATCTCTGCAAACTTCACCACGGTTCTTTCAGGGAGGTTCTGTCTTCACTTTGTGCTAAAGGGAAGGGCACTAAGTTTTACTCAGCATTAGTAATTTATACAAAGATGAAACATGATAGACAGAGGTGGTGTCAGGGTTGGAATCTCTCGTATACTAGGATGTTCTTGATTATTGCTTTGAATATCTGAGACAATATTTGTGTGTGGAAACTTTCTTAGAAAGTTGGAATACATACAATTTAAATGTTAGATGAATTTTTAAGAAGAGTAGAACGTAAAACGTTTCATATTGTGCAGCTAATCTTTGCTTTCTGTTTGCCAAATGCCCATACAACTAGCCAATCACTGAATAAGTTAACCTTACAATTTAGGAATTTTTATTGACAACCAGTTGTATGAAGCCTATGGGGAAAGTCAGCAGTTTTTAAATGAAAAGGAAAAGATTTAGAAAGAAAACTCTATTACAAAATTGTCAACTTCTTCTTGCTTAAGGTAAAAAATCTTACAGTATGCAGGAAAATATGTTACAAATGAGTGCCGACCATCATCTAGGTCTTTGCTGTTGTGTTTATGCCTGAGGCTTTTTTATTTGATCATTGTTTTATTAATGTAGTTGAACCAATGTACAAGCTGATGAAAGCTGCTATACCTATGCTATAAAGGATATGGGCTGAAGAATGACTTGTTTCCAATCTTGTTCAGGTATCATACATCATGGAAGTCAATTTAGCATGGTGACAATAACATATGGTTGAGGTCTGGAAAATTTTTTTTTTTTTAGGAAAGCAAGCAAAGCCAAATTAATCCTCATAGGAAGAAGAGATTTACAAGACAGGACAGTTCTTTTCCAATGTGAATAGGGTTATATCATGGTGTCCAAAATTTGAGTGTTAAGTGTGTATGTGATGGATTGAATTAGTTTGTCATTTATAGGGCATATTGAAGCTGGCACATCAAAGAGCTGAGAATAAATTGTCTTATGAACTTTGTAATAAGACATTGAAGCTTCCACTTTCCCTTTGCTTTATTATTGCTGCACATATATGTATGCATTAATTAATAAGCATGTAAATACAACTAGTTGAGTCCATTTGTTGCTGTTTTTAGGACTGACCACTTGGTATTACGTGATAAATATAGCTATCAGACAGAGGTCCTTCATTGAAGGAATCTAGAGAAGTAACCTCATTTTACATGGACTGGAAGGCTGCCATAGAAAAAGCATTTGTCTTGTAACAATTGGACTAATGAAAGAACAAGTAGGTGTAAAGAGAAGGGAATTTTGAGGTCACAGTACCAGCCAAAACTCATTTGCATGATCTTTGTGATTCTAAAGCAAGGGTTGTTGTTGTAACTGAAGGGTTTCAACCCAAAATGTTTGCTTTCCTTGATTCATGCTTCCATTTGCTATGTATCAAATCAATATAATTATTATCTGGTTAAGATTTTGAGGATCATCCGCTTAAGTGTGCATAATATACACAGGAAGAAAAAAAGGAGATTCAGAGAGTTAAATGTCCTTTCAGGTTATTCTTTTTTAAATGAGAGGAGACTGATTCAAAACAGCAGACAGATTTTCTGACATTTACTTTTGTGAATTTTTTTTTCCTCAGAAATTTGAACCCATAGATAGAGAGGAACATAATAGAAAAATATGATTTACCTTACATTCAATTAGTTTTCTTCCAGTTTTATTGATAGCATATGAAAAGACAGCCCTGTGGACTGGAGTGATGGCTCACTTGGTAAAATGCCTGCCCTAAAAGCATGAGAACCTGAGTTCCACCCTACAGAAACCATATATGCAACAGTAATCAATGAAAAAGGAGGCCGTGCCTGGGAAAGCGAGAAAGGAAGGGCCAATGGGAGCATTTGGAGGGAGTCAAGGGAAGGGGAGATGGTACAATCTATTATAATTTCAATGAACAAAAGAAATAATTTTTTAAATATTGAAAAAACTGAGCATAATGTTATGTTTTTACAATCTCAGTGCTGGGGAGCCAGAAGCAGACAGATGACTGTGGTTCACTCAGCAGCCAGTTTAGCATATTTAACAAGTTTCTTGCCAAGTATTAGGACCTATTTGAAAAATTAAAGTGCATGGTGACAGAGGACTCACAGCTGAGAATTTCCTGTGGCCTCCACAAACAACTTGCACTACACTGTATCAACATGTGCAGGGACATGTACTTGCTCACATAAAGGACGGGCTATGGAATAGAGGAAAAATTGTGGTCAGTCATAGGCCTGATAAAGCACTTTAGACAAACTGTGAAGAATAATGAAATTAAATGAAGAAAGGAAACTCAGTTTGAAAATGGACAGTAGATTTAATAAGACGCACCTATAGCTTCTTTGTAACTTATACAAATGTTGACAAGCCATATTAATTATTAGGAAATATATATCTATATTTACATATATATTGCCATTCCTGGAATTTAAAATGCTCAAACAACAAACAAACAAGGCAGGATACTGTAATCTCACCTCTTGCTGGCATAATTGTGCAACAGTTTAATAATTGTCACTTAAATATCGAACTTTTAAGGCCCACCAATTATACTGGGCCTTAAATGTATGCTACAGTACATTAAAAGAGAAATGCAAAAACAATATCTGACTACACCGAATCTTTTCACAGGGCTGACTACATAGTGACCAGAGGAAAAGCACACTCTATATTCTGCACAAGTCTGACACCCTGAGTTCAATTCCTGGAACCCACAGCAGAGTAAAACTGATTCTTAGGAATTGACTTTTGACCTCCACACATGCAGGCTCTTAAGCCTTATGCACCTTCCTCTCCCCTCCCTCCCTCCCTCCCTCCCTCCCTCCCTCCCTCCCTCCCTCCCTCCCTCCCTCCCTCCCTCCCTCCCTTCCCTTCCACCTTCCCTCTCTCTCTCTCTCTCTCTCTCTCTCTCTCTCTCTCTCTCTCTCTCTCTCTGTCTCTCTGTCTCTCTGTCTCTCTGTCTCTCCCTTTCTCTGTCTGTCTCTGTGTCTTTTTTACTCTCTCACTCTCTGTCTCTCTCTCACACACACAAAACAGTGATGATATTTCATTTCAACAAATTCTCACATCAATATTATTCAAAGTAGAAAGAAAGGAAGCAAAACCACTGTCCATGCACTTCTAGTTTTGGTGTAAAAATACATACTCAGTTCAGCCATTATAACGAATGGAACTGTTTAATGGATACACTTTGAACACATGATAAGAAAAAGAAATCGACACAACAGGCAGCCTAATTCTGGGGAAATTTAGCAGAGTTTACTAAAACAAGCACAATGAATATTTTTCAGCAAGGGAAATAGCCAGCCATTGTAGCTGGAAGTTGCCAAATACAGAACATGGTTTGAGAACATAGGCAATCTCACAGTGGTACAGCCAAAGGAAACACTTGCATGTATCCTTATTAGAATCTGCTGCTGTGTGGGACTGTAGATGAATGGATCAGGCACAGCGTATCCTAGATAATTAATTATGGGTGTGTAGGTCCTTTCCTCCTATTGGTCTTGGAAACAATTGCAAGTATTAGGAAAGATATTAGAAATCCCAACCTGGCCATTTGTAATCAGAGGTTTCTTTCCTGATGGTAAGCCATGGGCTACTTGGCAATACACAAATTAACCACTCAGAAACTTATATCAATTATACATGCTTAGCCAATGGTTCAGGCTTATTACCAGCTAGCACTTACATTTAAATTAACCCATTTCTATTAATCTGTGTATTGCCAAGTGGCCTGTGGCTTACTGGATGTGCTCTGCCACATTGTTCCTTGGGGAGCTGTTGTCATCTCCCAGACTCTGCCTTTCTTCTCCTGTACCTCTGCTTGGATTTCCCACTTGGCTCTATCCTGCCTTGCCATAGGCCAAAGCATCTTTATTTATCAACCAATGAGAGCAACAGACATTCACAGTGCACAGAAAGGTATCCCACATCATTTGTGCTCAGTGTCACAAGGTTTGTTGTCTGACTTCCTAAACTGTTTACTGTGTATAAATATTCACAACTTCTGGGATTTTTGTTTCAGATTATGGGTCAGGAGTCTGTTTTATATAAAGTTCATTATGACTTTATGTCTTCAGTCTCTTAATTCATTACATAAAATGTCCCTGATTGGTAGACTCTGGAGACAACATGTGAATTAGGAATTACTTAGGACTAGAAGTTGGGTGAGTCATGACTGTTAACTGAATATACAGCAATTCTTGTTAGAATGATGAGAATTCTATGATTAAATGATAATAATTATAATAATAATCTTCAAGGATCACAAAGACTCATCAATACTCTATGTGTGTGAAATTTATGCTACTTAAAATACATACTCATGAAGCTTTAAAAATAACTTTCTGGGCAGTTTGTATTTATTTGAAAATAAAGTATTTTGGTTATATCTAGGTAAATGTGGATATTCTAGTAATGTCAAGTATGGTTATTATCTAATAGTATATGAATATTGGAAAACAGGTCTAGTGGTCTGATTGCTCAAAGTGAGTTTCTGGGCTTCTATGTGATTGGGGTCACAAGGCATCAGGTAATGAAGGAAGAGCTCTTGGGAATTCAAAGGCCAATTATAGAATGATATTCAGAGCTAATGTGAACCCCGGGAATGGATAGAAGTGACAGTCTGGTGATCTGTGCTATCTGTAGGGCCAGACCACTTCTGACTTCTCTAGACTGTTACACTCATCTCAGTCATTCTCTCTAGGCCTTTATATTGCACAATAGAACCCATCTTTATAGGAGATGCTGTGTGTACTTCATACCTACCTTGGTAGCCTCTATGGGATCTATATGATGGAGACCACACCAGATCTTCACCTAGGCTTTGAAATACAGAATCCATCTTCATGAAAGAGGTCACATGTACTTTTCAAAGGAGTTTTGATATAGTCATGCCTTAAGCTTTATTGTACATCCAGGATTGAGTCAATTGTTACCAGGACACAATTTTCCAAATTATACTGTACTTAAATATGCCCCAAATAAACTGCCTTGTGGCAGACTTCAGAGGTTTGAACCAACATTGGACTGTGTTGAACCAATTCCTTTCTTGCCTCACATAGCTTGACACTCTGCTGGCCCTGGTGTTTGCAGAATCCCCCCCCCCCGCCCCAGTACCAGTAGATTTGCTTTATGGATTTGGGGAAAGAAGTACAATAGGGCTCTGGGTTCTTCAGAACTCATTGCTTTCAGAGGTTGATACACTAGGAGAGACATCCAGGACACTACAGGGAAGTAACTACTGAGGAAGGCACTGCTGGGCTGCCAGCATTAAGTGTAGAAATGCACAGTGGGTACTCCCGTTGCACTGTTTGTTAAGATTTAACATGGCGTTTTATTAAGCGCTATCCCTGGGCATGGTTTTTGCTGACTCTGATTAGGTGGTCCAAGGTGTGAGGGATATTTCCTGCTACAGGAGACATTGTTTCTAGTAGATAAAGTGCTGAGTGGCCCTGATTGAGCTGCCTGCTCAGTGCTAGTAGAGGGCAACAGACACCATGTGAGTTAGTTGTAGAGTCATTTTTTATCTTGGGCTACAGCAATGGCCTTAAGGAGGATTGTTCCTTCACTTTATCTATCTTTAGATACTATTTCAGACGTGTGTGTGAGTGTGTGTGTGTGTAACATTCATCTTAGAAATTGTAATTGATTACTGTGTAAGTTTTCTGACTGTTTGAAAACTGAATACATGACTAGCTGATGGGTTTATTTCTCAGGGGGAGAAACCTTTATTGAGCTCCAATTCTGCTTTACTGCATGGTTTTAATAACTCTGGCAACAGAGATACAAGTATAGTATTTATTTTTCAGATGGTGCAAACGAGGGAAACTTTCCCAGTTGCACAGCTATCAACGACAAGAGTTGGAATGTATTACTAGTATTAATTAATCATATTACAGAGGCCATATTCTAGCTACTGATTGCCTGATATTGAATTAGCATCATTGATTTTAGTTTTTGTACTCACTCACTGGGACTCTTAGTTCTTCAGAAATGGAGTAACATAAATGTCTTTTGTGGTACCCTGAGTGTAAGAGTCCATTTATTGAAACTCAGGAAGGGACAACTACTACTACTGCCTACTCTTCCACTCATCTACTATCATCACAGTGTAAATCTACACAAGGCAGGCTAACCATAATGTCCTACGAGCCAAGAGTATATGAATCAGTGGGGAAATAAAATATTAATTGCAGTGTGGGTTTTTAGGCCTTAATATTGGAAATTTTTAAGTACTTTTCTTGTGGATGTTATAGACAACCATTTCTCACAGAAGCTCCTACACTATTTCTTGTTTCCTGCCCCCCACCCCCTGGATAAGGTATTTCTCTGTATAGCTCTGGCTATCCTGAAACTTGTTTTGTAGACCAGGTTAGCTTTGAACTCACAGAGATCTGCCTGTCTCTGCCTCCTGAGTTCTGGGACTAAAGGCTTGCTGCACCACTGCCCAGCATCCACTATATTTTATTGGTGTCTGTGGATTATAATAAAACATACTGTTATATATAGATAAATCCAGGAAATGTGGTGTCTCAGTTTAGAATTAAAGTTGTTTTAAAATATGTAAATAGGAAGTCATTGTGAGCAGATATTATCAAAGCTAATAATATGTTAATTTTGTAGGTACAAATGCATCAATTCTTTTTCTGAGACATAAACATCTGACTTTTTCATACTGTTACAAATCCTATGTTTTCCAAAGTATTTTTGTGAGCTTCATTTTATTATTTAAAGGTCAAGAAATTTGTATATAATCTTTATTTTATAGCCAAGGGAATTGAAGTTAAGTAAAATTAGATGAACTAAATTAATTGATTTCTTACCTACTTAACTGGACTGCTCAGGCCACAGGACAGTGCCTAAGATTGCAAACATCTGAAATACCCAGAAATTTCAGAGGTAGAGATCTATGAAACAACCATTCACATGTCAGAGGACATCACAATATCTTGCATGCAGAGGATGTCATCTAATTCCACTTGTCATATATGACTGACCGTGAGACTATAGCTAATGAGATGCTTTTGTAAATCTTACATATTACTTTGTAGTGTCTTGTTTTGTCTTTGATCTTCCTGTCATGCCCAAGCTATGAATTACAGAATGGCCCTTAGAAATCTCTTATTGAAGCCACTTCTCTAGTCACAGAGTCCAATACACAGTGAAGAATCTGTACAAACCTACTACAAGTTAATATCAGTGCTGGTGCCAGGACACCCATCTCCTGAGGTTCTACGGTAGGTAGGATGTGTTCTGGCTTGGACGTCAAGCAGAATAGGTTTTCAAATTTGCCTCTGCCTTGATCTAATTACTTAACATTTCTTAATTACAACTTGTGCACCTCCCAAAGTAGTGTATTAATGCAAGTCCCATAAACTACTTTTTAAAATACTAACAGCATTTTCAGAGATCTGGCCTTGCTCATCATATGTGCTCATGAGCAATAGCTTTCCCTCTTCTCTGGACTGGAGTTGTAGAATTCTATTTAAGATGTGCTGCATTTATTTATGCTGTGAAATATTTGTTTAATGATGCCAAGATATGTTGCATTCTTTTATGTTGTGTTTGTTTAACTCTAACGCTGTGTTACTATGTCTGTCTAAAACCTAATGGGTACAAGAGCTGAACAGCCAGAAGCTAGGCAGGAGAAAGAAATAGGTGGGGTTTCTAGGCAGAGAGAATAAATAGGAGGGTAAATCTAGGCTAGAAAAACGAAAACTAGGGGGAGGAGTAAGAAAAGGAGAAGGAGAAGAGGTCATGAGGGGTTAGCTACCTAGCCACATTTCCAACTATGGAGAAAGCAGTAAGGAAAGTTATATAGAATACAGAAAGGTAAAAGCCCAGAGGCAAAAAGTAGATGGGGTAATTTAAGAAAAGCTGGTGAGAAATAAGCCACACCAAGGCTGTCCATTCATAAGTAAGAATAAGTCTTCATGTATTTATTTGGGAGCTGGATGGCAGCCCCTCAAAGAGTAAGGGTATTTTAAAAAAAAGAACTACAGACTGGTTCCTTATGTTCAGATCTGGTCTCTAAGGTCTAGTTCAGCACCAGATGACTTGCTGTGTGTGACAACTGTTTGTGTTGTCTCTTAGACACTGTCACATTTGTAAAGTGGTATTCTACATATTCATGAATGCTGACAAGGCTTCAAGGACTTAACTTCCTAAATTTAGATCTGTATGCCAAGAAGAATTCCTTTAAATATCTGACTTGTATTTACCAGAAGCAGAAGGTGAAAGTCATCTAACATCTAGAGAGAATTTTCTTCTTACTTGTTTGTGGTCTGGGGATCAGTAAAACCACATGCTATGCAGATCTAAATCCATGGATTATATGTGTCATATATAATGTAATTATATAAAAATGTTTCACTATTCTAGTTACTACTGTTGCCTTATTGCAAGTAGCACTCTGGTTATTGCCTGGAAGCTAGGCAGGCCCTAACCCCTGTATTCCTTGCATTGTACAAAATAAAACTTTAATTTCTTTAAATTCTCTAAACAGTTAATTCATTTACACATACCCCAATGCCTTCTCTGCTATACCAACAGCCTATTTATCACAATCCATTTATTCCTAGTGAGCAAAACACTTGAAATGATGTCCAGCATATTGTAATACTGTTTTGCCTATCCTTGGACTGGGAAACTTCAAGTAATATTTTTATATACTTCTACTGTACTTGTCTGTTAAACATTTAAAATGTTTTATTTCCAGAACTAAAATAAAGAACTAAAGAATCATATTAGTTTACTTTAGTTGTTGTATCAAATTACCTGAAATTTAATGGCTTTAAACAACCAAAATTAATTTTCTTGCATTTTTGGAAGGCTGAAGCCTAAAATGAGTTCAACCAGAAGAAAATTGTCAGAGATGCAGTGTCCTTGAAGAAATTTTGTCGTGTATCATGGAGTAGTTGTGACTTCTGGTATTGCTGAATTTATGGGCATATCATTCTCATCTCCTCATCCTGTCATCTGTGTAAATAGCTATAGCCCCCTCTGTCTTCCTGTTACATAAACACATGCTGTTGAAAGCCCTCTCAGATAATCTAGGGCAGATCCTTTCCTTAATATTATATCTGCAGAGTCATCCATATAGATCTGATATATTTATGACTATTTTATAACCATTGCAAATAGTTTCAAAGGCAGAAGTGTGACAAAGATTTTCAGCTGCATTTTAACTATATTCCTTCAGTGTAAAACTGATTTTGTACCTTGTATCAGACCTATTCATCTATATTTTGGTTAAAAGACCTGAAACTTTCTGATTTCAAATTCATAATATGTTGAATTTTAATTAATTAATTAATTAATTAATGTGCATGTGTATACACATGGGTGGGCACAAACATGTCACAGGGTCAGAGGACACCTTGTAGACTTCCAGTCTTTCCTTCCATCATGTGGAATGGATCTGAACAATCAAATTCAGGTTTCTAGGCTTGTTAGTAGATCATACTGGACTGCCTATTGAATTGTTAATATATCTGCTTTCAATTATTTTAGGCGTCTGTGAAAATTTGGTGGTCATTTTTCATATACTATTTGTTGCAGAATATTTGTTTAACTATGCAAATATGTGTTGCATTTGTTTAATTATATAAAGATATGTTGCTGTTTTACTTTGCCTGCCTAAAACACCTGATTGGTCTAAAGCTCAATGACCAATAGCAAGGGAGGAGTTAGAGGAGCGACTTTTGGGCAGGGAAAGAAAGTAGAAGAAGGAATTTAGGCTCAGGGCGATGCCAGAGGCCAGCCATTCAGAAATGAAGGAAGTATCAAAGTAAGACATACAGAATCAAAGGTAAAAAGCCCCAAGGCAAAACAGGTTAAGTTAAAGAGTTACTAGGATGCTAAGGACAAGCATTCATAATTAGTAAGTCTTTAGATCTTTATTTGGGAGCTGGTTGGTGGCCCAAAGTAATTTCCAACACAGCTATTGGATAGGTCCTAGAAGTGAGATCGTAATTTTATAAGAATCATGCTCTTTGGGCCAGAGCTTCACTGGGGACATATGAACACTTCATTCCAACAAAGCCTGGTATAAGATAGGGACAGAAACATAGGTGTGAGAAGACAATAGAAGTGATATCAGCACTTTGGGGTGAAGTCCAAGTTACTCTCTTACTGAATCTAAGGATAGGAAGAGGCAAAGTGTCTAATGGCAAGCATTTGATGTTCTGTTGGCTCTGTTTCAACCTGTCTTTATGACAGTGCTTGAAATTTCATAATAAAAGGAAAGTCATTCTTTTGATGAATTTTTCTGGGCTACTTGGCCTTGAGAATCCCCAGCATCATCTTCTGTAACTACTACAACCATCAGTAATGTGCTTGATGCTTCAGTGGCCTCTGGATCCATGCCTGGGATGACTGATGATATTTCCTTACTCAGAGCCTTTTGCTCATGAATTATCAGTGCAGCTGAGAAAACAAGAAATGATCTTGGTAGAATGTTCAAGGAAACTCCAGCCTGTTTTATTGCAGACCATTTGTACAAATAATTGACGTCAGACAATTTCCCTTTGCTTTTTCTTTCCTTCCCCCACTCCATTTCCTTGTCTTGCTCCTTTCTTCTTTCTTACACTTTTTCTTTAGAAACCTAATAATAGTTACACCATTATATCTTGTTGGTTGATAGGAGAACCTGAGATCAAAAATGTTGAGTATTATCTCATAATATTGTGAACTATCAACTGAGCTAACTTCACCGTGTTGTGCTTCATCTTGAGGTCCACTGTTAGCCTAGCTACTCTACTTCTTATTTTCCAAAGAGAAAAACTTCATAGAGTTTGTTGGAAGAGATTGTTGACTACACTTCCTCTATTCTCTGTTGCTCTGGAATGTAGAAAAACTTTAGTCTAGTGTTGGAAGGCCTTGCTGGCTAGTCAGAGGTTACAGTCTATCAGAGTCAGGCAGCCTTTTCCAAAGCTCTGAAACATGGAGACTCCCTCCCTCTCCAGTGAAACTTTCTGACTCTACCTGTTCTTATCTGGAGAATGTCCCTGGGCCTTGAGGACTGACCATATCTGAAAGCTGTCTCTAAATCAGATGCCTAATTTATCTTTAGGTTGACACTTGGCATAGATTCCTGCCAGAGGATGTGTGCTAGGAGCTCTGCTATAGGACCCTGCTGCCACATATGAAGCCTTGTGACAAGATCATGCCACTTGTGCAAATTAGGGTTTGCCCCCAAGTTTCCCAATACTATATTTCCTGTAATCTGGAATAAAGTTGATCTGATTCACTGAAGTCTGTCTTCCAGAGGGCTCTCTCCATCGTGGCCCCAGCTGTCCAAACCATATCCCTTGCTTCTTCGTGATCCCTCCATTCTTCGTGGTCATTTCAGGCAACCATCCTGAGAAAGAAGCAGAGCCACTGTCTAGCTGACTTATTCAAACATAAATGCTTTACCAGAGATTCGGTAGAATCAGAGTTAGTCCCAAATCTTAGTTATACACTCCTCATCTGACTGGAAGTCTTTGATACACTGTAGTGATATGTGTCTAGACTGGATTTTCTCATATTCAAGGTCAGGACAGGGAAACTTGGGGTGGTTAATTTAGCAAAACAATTTTACAAGCATGAAGTGATACAACTCTCATTTGCCTTATTTTTGATTCATTGCCTATTTTCCTTTATATGGAGCTAAGACTTTATCAAAAACATCTGGGATTAACACATGATAATGACAATATAATAACTTCAGGTATATCCTTGCTTGTCGTTATTGATAGTAAATAGGGAAATACTTAGCATTTTATAATGCTTTATTTGGCAAGCATACAGTGATTTTCACATACTTGATTGTTCATATACCCGCCCCCCCATCTTAACAGCTACATTTTAACCCTTCTATTTTCTATTTGCATTATTCAAATACCCTACTTTTAAACATAATACCTTGTATGGAGAGATCTTACTAGGTACCTGGGGCACTGAATACACCCATTTGGGCGTGGCCACAGGTACTTACCAACGTGGGGATATAGGTCTGGGGGAGAGAAAGCATGGGGCTCTCTCTCGGGGTTCCAGTTTCAGAGGGCAGCTGAGACTGAAAGCTCAGAGCACTGACCTGGATTATTGGTTTCTCATGTAAGTGATTTCTCCACAATAAAATTAACCAAAGACATCCCTATCATGTGTATGGTTATCTTCCTCTTATACTCTGGTGTCAGAAGTGGGATTTGAACCCAGCCAAAGGGCATGGTCAGTGCCCCAGGTACCTAGTAAGATCTCTTCCTACAATACCTTATTGATTATTTGGGAATTTTACATAATGAAGCTGATCACCCTTACTCCCCAGTTTTCTCAGGTCTTCCCCCACCAACCCTTACAGCTTCTGTCGCTCAAAAAAGATAAAAAAAAAAGACCAAGTCCAATGTGTGTTGTCCATATAATCACTGGAGCATGGCCAACCTCCCAGTGGCTAGACCCTTAAAGAAAAGTTAGTCCTTCCCCACTGTCACTCCTGCCAGTATTCTTAATATTAAACAAATTAATGCTGAATGTACTTTGTAGGTGATTTTCTGAGTGAGTTGTTGGATGTTTGATTTGGGGAATACTGGCTTTTCCTCCTGAGAGTCTGAAACATGCTGTCTTCTCCATCAAACATGTGAACAATTTGTTTGGTAACATTCAGCCTAGTACCATCTGCCTTCCTACCAGGGAGAATTTAGTGCTGGTTTTGTGTTGTTTGCTCCACAGGGAGTACCTTAAACTCAGAGACAATGCCATCCTTAAGAAGACTCTCTTTGAGATTTCCAGTGATTTTTTTTTGATTCTGTGACTTTGTAGTACATATGAAATACATATCTTTGCTTCTTTGCTTCTTCATTTTCAAAAATTTCATACATTGTTTGTAACATATGCACACACACACATATATATAAAATATATATATATGTATATATATTATATATATATATATGTATGTATGTCTCACAATCTTTTGAACCCATAAGTTTAGCTTTAGTCGATAAAATGAGGTGTATGTAGTTATCGGTGTTCATATTGGCATGAATATAACACTAGGCATTGACAGATTGTTTATTTGAGTATTTTCTATCAAGATGTAAGATAACAACTTGGCACATTCCTTAGGAGCTGGAACCCCCAGAAGCCTTAAAACAGCCGGGACACACAAAGAGAAGATGAAATGCTGAAGTTGTCATGGAAGCCAGGAGGGAGGGGAACTAAAGGACTCAGAAAAAATAGACATGCTGAATTATACACATTATATAAGGGAAGACCACTCAATAGATGGATATGTTCCATGATCAAGGCTGGAGGATACTCTGATTATTGTTAGGACATTAGGAGATGGAAAAACAATGGCTAGAGTAGACCTTACTCTAGAAGCTGTTACTGATATAGACGCAGAAGCGTACTGAGATAAGAGAATGGTAAAATAACAAAGTTAAAATGTAGCCCGTAAATTCAGATTTGAAGAAGCAGTTACAGTCTGGCAGCGGTGCTGCATGCATTTAATCCCAGCACTTGGGAGGCAGAGACAAGCAGATCTCTGAGTTGAGGCCAGCCTCGTCTACGTAGTGAGTTCCAGGGCAACCAGGGATACACAGAGAAACCCTGTGTTGAAAAACCAAAACCAGGAAGAGGAGGAGGAAGAGGAGAAGGAGGAGGAGGAAAGAATGGGGAGAAGGAGAAACAACAGCAGCAGTAAAAACAGAAGCAGAAGAAGCATTTTCTTTTATAGGAAAGTCCTAGCAGAAATTGAAAGGAAAAAAGTTTACAAGGAAGACATTCTTGATGAATTACAGAGAACCTCTCTTCTGGCAGCAGGAAGGCACAGAAAGCTGAGAGCAAAGTCCTTAGTTGGAGTGGCTATGTTCCAGAGAAGATCAAAATCCAGATATACCCACAAAGTCTAAGATGCCTGACTGAATACGAGCTGAATCAAGGATAGTACCATTTGATATGCCAATGTGGACAGGGAAACCCCAGGAAGCTCAACCCTACACAAAGAACTACACACAACTAAGGAAGGCTGAGAGTGGGGGAGACAGTATTCCCCGGGGAAGAGCACACCAATTGGCTGTCTAGTACTAACTGGTCTGCTCTGAAAAAATGCATATTGGTCACATTATAAGAACAAACAAGTTATATTTAGGAATATCTGTTATTAAAAGTATGGGCATGGAATTGAAAGAGAGCATGGAAGACTGTATGGAAGGATGTGGATGGAGGAAAGGGATCTAATTATATTATAATCTCAAAAAATTAAAAAGCCATGCCAATATTAACTTGTATTGGTGATTCCTAAGACAGAAAGAAAGGAATCTCTTCAAGGCAAATCTTTTTCCAGGGCTAGCCAGTTGCCAACTATCAGAAGCTTCAAGAATTGTTTCATTTTAGAAGGCCATCTCCCTTTTCAGAAATATGGGATGGCCCAAATTCAGGGATCAGTTAGAGAAATTATATAGTAATCTTGATACATAGATTCATCAGTGTGGTATAGGTCAGATCTTATCTATTCCAACATCCATTTCTGGGCAAGATGAGACCTTTCAGAAGCTGCTTCTAGTTAGACCTCCCACCCTGATCAATCCTGCTTTTTCCAACACTTCCTCAGAGAGGGCTGCCTAACAGATATTTAAAATCAAACTGCACCTTACTGCCTATGTTATAGTAAAGCAATGTCCAATAGATTCTGATAATACTAAGACTAAGCTTTCATTGAGTAGACTTAATTTCTTTCCTTTGTTTAAGCTGAGGAGAAACTTCCAAGTTGGAAGTTTAGAGTCCTGGATGATCAGGAGAGAAAGAAAAATTGACTGATGCCCTGTGTTCCACAGCAGCAGAGGTAGGTACCACTGGCCACCCAGACACTGCATTTCCTTGTTTCTGGTGCCGATATAATGCTTTGTGGGCACAGTCAGAGGGAATTCCAACTGCAGAGAACCTAATTTGTTTAAATTTTGTCATTCCTGGATAGTTAAATGCTTAATGCACAAAACAGCGTGATAGCTCAAAACAGTCCTCATATAACATCTTTACACAACTTCAATAGCCTCCTGAGAGCTGCCAACTGGGGACTAAGATACCACATCTTCCTAGTCTGTTGGGTGGTGTTTGTTAACCAAATACTACTACTGCTTCCTTGTGGCACTGACCATCCTCTTGCTTTGGAAATGAAATATCACATGACTGGATGCTTTTGCACTCACTCCCATGAGCGAGCAGTCTAGTTAGGCACTTGTTGCAACTGCCTGGCATTTGTGTCCAAAAGGAGAATGAATTGCAAAAGTCTTTTCCCACTTCCACCTCAGAAAGTGGCAATCTGAATAGCTGTGCTGTCCTCTGTAGTAAAATGTCACAAGAGGACATGTGTATGTGTCATCCTTAGTGCTACCACAACTCAGAGCCTCAGGCTGCTGCCATTTATAGCATCGAATCAGGTTTTATAGGTCCCTATTTGACAGATTTAAAGTCCATCAGCTCCTGGGGAAAATTTATCCAAGGGCCTGAAGATGAAGGAATCCGCTTGTCTGAAAACAGGAGCAAGTAGAACATTTCTGCCCAGGCTTCAGCAGGTTACAACCCATAAATCTGCCTCTGTCTTTACCTTCCATGTGTGTGAAATTATGCATGCGTCTTTTTTCCTTCTTGTCACTTTGAATTATGCACTCTGTGTTATAGATAGATCAACCTTTCTTAGGCCGCTAACTGAGCCAGTGGAAGACAGGAATGTGTTTTATTTTCCCGTCAACCTGGTCTGATTCATTATGTAGGATGGCATATACTCAGGCATCAGATTAAAGAAAAACTATATTAAAAAGGTGAAAACTGTATTCCATCATGACCAATGAGATATAATTGGTGCTATTGACAACCCATGAGACTGCATCTACTGGGAGTTTGATTTTCCTATCAGACTGAAATTTTGGTAACATTTTTCTTTCACTCAAACTGCTTGATTAATTATCTCTAAGGAAAAATCATAAATTCAAGTTTCATATGAGGCGTGGTCCTTTACTGAAAGAAATATATATATGCTATCCACAACAACTCAGTAACTGACACAGATGAAAGTTAACATGCCTACTCAGTGAGCCTCTGCCCCTTATTTGTCCTTTTTGTATCAGAATAAAAATCATATACCCACCAGTGTGGACTTGAAGGTAGCCTGACACCAGTGGATCACATGCTGAGGGTTCATTTCACGATCACATTTAATTTGTGCAGAACTCATATATCAGATAGCATTACCCACAACTGAAGCCTGCAGAGGGTGAGCCCTGCAGTGTGGCAAAACTCATTCAAAGAAGACTTTCTGAAATGGGGGGCACTGTTCTGCTCTTTAAATATCATGTGGTAGCTGAAATAATCATTCCATTTTGAAGATAATGAGAAGCTTCAGTGAGGTCATGTGGTAGCCATGGTGTCACAGACTATTCTGGATGTATCTGAGTCTGGAGTTAGTTCTCTTATTCACTACATTCCATTTGCAGGTGACTTAATGACTGAGTGCTCTGCTCAAGAAGAAGCAGACCTCTTCATCTGTGTGTAGCACACATCTGAGTCTGATCTTTTCAACCAAGCTGTAACTGTACATTATGTGTTTTGGTGTTTGCTATGACATATTCCAGATGTAAACATGTATTCTGTCCTCATGAACACTTTTCAGCTTTCAATCCTATCAGTAAAGAGTTATTCCATTACATTTTATGAATTTTTCTTCTGCTCCATTGTGATTATGACTTTTTAATGCAAAGGAAATTTAAGAGCATTCTCCTGAGTTCAAGACTTCCAAAGATGATGACACTCAGTGACAGGACACGATCATCAGCCTAGCACATTTGTCATGAACTAGTAATGACAGAAGCAGGAAATGTGGTATTACACCCCAGGCTGTTTTGATAAGCAACTTGCTGAAGGGTGTTATAAAGACTTAAAACTAATTAAAACAAAGTACAGAATATATACTTTCAGCCTTACTTTACCAACTAGTGAGAAAAGCTAGCAACTGATTCTCCATATATACAGACTGCCCTGTTTATAAACCATATTTATTTCATATCATTAGAAACAAGGATAAAATCTTCTGCTCTCCTCTCTACCCAACACAGCTGTTTCCCAACATAGTGAACTCAGCATGCCTTTATGTCTCTGGTCTATTTCTACCAAGATAATTATACAGCAACACAGAAATGACTTTGACTATAAACTGGGATGTTCATAGCCTAATTAGTAAGGCAATGTGTCAGAGAAACAGTGTTTAGGACCAACTAATGCAAAGACATATGTGAATTGTTCTTGTTCTCCAGTATAGGAGTAGGGGAAATTCTTCTACACCTTTCTGTACCAAGGTGCCTCCAGAGTCCTGCACTCTGCCTTGAATTAATTTGTAAATTGCAACAGAAGAAACATCAGGTACCAAATGGTTGGTGCTAACTGAGATTACTAAATTTGTGACCTTAGGATAATTACTGAGACTTTTAAGTCTTTAGATTTTGTATTTATTCTCAATACTTTCATAGAAGATTATGATGAGATGTTAGCATACCTACTCCTAGCTCACTTCCTCCCACTTCCTTCACATACTGTGTTTCCTAAAAACCCTTCTCCCAACTTTAAGTTTTCCTTTCTGTAATTCGAGACAGTCGTCTATGAAGCCCAGGATGGCCCTCAATCCCACTTTTTCTGTTTCAGCTTCTCAAGTGCTAAGAAGATAGGAAAATATCACTATTGCTTCAAGATAATATTATATATATATTTTACACACAAACATATATATATATATAATGTGGAATATATATATATATATATAATATATATATATATTATATATTCTTTTTTTACAACATTTCCTTTAAACATTTTAGCAACGGATTTCTTTTTTATTTTAGAAGCACCCTTATTTTACATATCATTCCCCCATTCCCTTGCCCACCCATCCTCCCATGCCCCCCACCAACGCCCCCTCATCCAATTACCACCCACTCCCCAAGGATAGTGAGACCTTCCATGGGGGGCATCAAAGTCCTTCACATCATTTTGAGGCAGGTCTTCTTTCCTGTATCTGGGCTGCAAAAGCATCCCTCCATAGGGAATGGGCTCCCAATATCCATTTGTGCACTAGGGATAAATACTGTTAGAGGTCCCATAAACTGCCAGGCTTCCTAGCTGGCACCCATAATCAGAGGGCTTGGTTCGGTTCAATGCTGGTTCCCCAGCTTTACTTCTAGGGTCTCTGTGCTCTCACTAGGTCAGGTCAACTCTTTCTGTGGGTTTCTCCAGCATAGTCTTGACTCCTTTTCTCATTCATCCTCCCTCTCTGCAACTGGATTCCAGAAGTGGCACAGTGTTTAGCTGTGGGTGCCTGCTTCTGCTTCGATCATCTATGGGATGAAGGCTCTAGGAAAGGCAATCAAGGTATTCGTCAATCTCATTATAGGGGAAGGGCATCAAAGGCAACCTCTCCACCACTGCCTGGATTCTTAGTCGGGTTCATCCCTGTGGATCCCCAAACATTTACCCAGGGCCAGAACTCTCTCCAAACCTGTACTGCCTCCCTCTATCAAGTCATCTCGTTTCTTGCCCTCCTATAATCCTCTACTGTATGAGTCCTCCTTTTCTCCTCTCCCGTTCCCTTCTCACCCTCTATTCTTCCCACCTCCCTCTTCTCTCCCCTGTGCTCCCAATTTGCTCAGATCTTGTCCCCATCCCCTTCTTAGGAGGACCATGTGTTCTTCTCTTGGGGTCCTCCTTGTTTCCTAGTTTCTCTGGTGGTGTGGATTGTGGGCTGGTAATCCTTTGCTCTATGTCTAAAATCCATATACGAGTGAGTACTCTGCTTGTCTTCCTGTGATTGGGTTACCTCATTCAGGAAGTTTTCTTCCAGTTCCATCCATTTGCCTGCAAATTTCAAGATTCCATTTTTTTTCTTTCCACTGAGTAGTACTGGATTGTGTAAGTGTACCATATTTTCTCTATCTAATTTCAGTTGAGGGGAATCTAGGTTGCTTCCAGGTTCTGGCTATTACAAACAACATTCCTATGAACATGGTTGAATAGATGTCCTTGTTGTATGAATGTGCATTCTTTGGGTATATATCCAAGAGAGAAATTGCTGGATCTTGAGGTAGACTGATTCTTATTTTCCTGAGAAACCACCATACTGATTTCCAAAGTGTTGTACAAGTTTGCACTCCCACTAGCAATGGAAGAGTGTTCCCCTTTCTCTACATCCTCTACAGCATAGACTGTCATTGGTGTTTTTGACTTTAGCCATTTGGGCCAGTGTAAGATAATATCTCAGAGTTGTTTTGAGTTGCATTTTCCTGATGGCTAAGGATGTTGAGCACTTTCTTAAGTGTCTTTCAGCCATTTTAAATTCCTCTATTGGGAATTCTCTATTTAGTTCTCAACCACACTTTTTAATTGGATTGTTTGGTGTTTGGATGGCTAGCTTCTTGAGTTCGTTGTGTGTTTTGGAAATCAGACCTCTGTCAGATATGGGGTTGATGAAGATCTTTTCCCATTCTGTGGGCTGCCATTTTCTATTTGCAGATGATGTGATAGTTTACATAAGTGACCCAAACAACTCTACCTGGGAACTCTTACAGCTGATAAACACCTTCAGCAAAGTGTCAGAATTCAAGATTTACTCAAAAAAATCAATCAGTAGCCATACTATATATAGAAGATAAATTGGCTGAGAAAGAAATCAGAGAAACTTCACACTTTACAATAGCCCAAAACAACTTAATATGTCTTGGGGTAACGCTAACCATACAAGTCAAAGACCTGAATAGCAAGAACTTTGAGTCTTTAAAGAAAAAATTTAAAGAAGATACCATAAAATGGAAAGATCTCCCATGCTCTTGGATAGGTAGGATCAACATAATAAAAATGGTAATCTTGCCAAAAGCAATCTACAGATTCAAAATCCAAACACAATTCTTCAAGGACCTTGAAAGAACAATACTCAACTTTATCTGGGAAAACAAAAGACCCAGGATAGCCCAAAAAACCCTGTACAATAAAGCAACTTCTGGAGGGATCACCATCCCTGATGCTCTACTATAGAGCTATAGTACTGAAAACAACTTGGTATTGGCACAAAAATAGACAGGTAGACCAATGATATCTAATTGAAAACCCTGGTATTAACCCAAACACCTATGAGCGTCTGATTTTAGACAAAGAAGCTAAAGTTATATGATGGAAAAAAGAAAACATCTTCAACAAATGGTGCTGGCATAAGTGGATTCTAATATGTAGAAGACTGCAGATAGATGCATATCTATCCCCATACACAAAACTTAAGTCCAAATGGATCCATGACCTCAACATGAATCCAGCCACACTGAACCTCTTAGAAGAGAAGGTGGGAGGTACCCTTGAAGGAATTGTTCAGGAGACTTCTTCCTGAACATAACATCAGTAGCAGAGACACTGAGATCGGCAATTAGTAAATGGGACCTCCTGAAACTGAGAAGCTTCTGTAAGGCTAAAGAAATATATATATATATATATATATATATATATATATATATATATATCTTTACCTGTAATTTTTAACATGTCACATAGGTGTAATCATTCCCATCTTACTTTTACACATAGCTACATGAGGATATAAAGTGTATTAAATATTAATTTCCTCTATAAAAATGCAAATGCTAATATTAATGAATCTGCTGTTCTGGATTCTGATCTATGTCAGTATTCAGAAATACTTTCTTCTGTGTTGAACTTGGGAATATTTTTTATTTAACAAAACCTACTAGAAAAATAATCTCAAAACCAAATTAGTTCCTTCAACATTTTTTAACATATTTAAGAGTATGATTCTATATTTCTTCTCTTATACTATCCCTCAAATATACACTATTATTAAGGCATCCAAATGGATGCCTGAAAATAATTCAAAGAATAGCTTTATGTAGATAGATTACTTTATTATCCTCACTCTCCCATGTACAAAATTATTTGATTTAAAAGGTACTTTCACTGATACCAGAAAAGCTCTGTCCCATGACAAAAATACCAGTATATTTTGGAATATACTAAATGTGGGAATAATTGGAGTTTGTTTTTCTTAATTTTCTTAATAGATAAGATCTAATTTTGCTTCTATCCATCAAAGAACAAAGTCATGTATGTGTATTGCACATTTATATTGCATATATATATATATATATATATATATATATATATCATACACACACACACATATATATATATATAATATATGTATTATACTATTTCTGCAGACTAAGTCTTAATAACTAGTCCACCACCATCAGTGTCTTACACATATGGGTCTTACTTTTAATACCACTAATAAATGAACTATGTAACTTTGGACAAGAAGTTTTAACTTTTGGGGCTTCATTTTACTTTTCCCATTGAAAAACAGTGACAATAATAAAAGGTGTCTCACAGAGTGGTTGTGTTACATAGTGTTTAGTGCTTAGCACAATGTCTAGTGTACAATGAATAGTAAACACATAATGGATCAGAAATGAATAAATTTTCATTTGTGACACCAAAGTAGTTCTCAACTTCTACTCAGTTCTACATGATTTGGGGCTACTGTAATTTCCTCTAGATCTCAAAATGGCAACACAAAGTGCAAAGAATTTCCCCATGAGCATTGTGAACTTAGGATCTGTTCTGTGGAGAGATATTTTGCCAATTAGTCAGAATGAGCATAGAGAATTGTTTTGAGCAGGAGTCTTAATCATGGAGGCCCTAACTTGTAGCAGCTGTCTTCCTGCTATAGAGAAAGCAGGATGACTTAACTCTAGCAAGGGACAGAAAATGTGAATTTATAATTTTCTTGAAACAACAGCTAATTTGTAATGCATAAGGCCTGAAACCATTTCCACCCTCCACTAGTTTAATTTAATAAAATATCTTGTTATTGAATTCAACCATGCTTGAAACATCTATTGATTCTACAGGCTGCCATGGTAGATGCAGCATAGTCACACAATTAGTTAAATAACAAGATATTGGCATTTTTAAGCATATACAAATAAATAAAATACTGTCTCTGCAGCATTTGCAAGAAAAAATGGCCATCTACCAAGGCTGACATCTTCTTTGTTGTGCCCATAGCTGCATCTCTATGCAGACATAATATCTTCCATTTCACATGGAGAAGAAAAGTTAGATTTGATTATCTGCAGTTGCTCTTTTATTTGAAATATTATTTGAAAAATTAATACTTTCTCAGTTAGGAAAACTGAGATGCAAATTTAGTCAGTGCCTGGCACCTCAGCCGCCTTCCACTGTTTCTATTGTGGTAGAGAGTTCTTGAGAAAAGGTCACTGTGGAGTGTGGTAGGTGTTTCTCACAGCTGCTCATTGGGGATCTATTTACTGAAGTGCTCTTCACTACATATGAGAAGTTGTTAAGTAGCCCCTTCACTGAAGATGATCTTTAGACTTTCTTTGAAGTTATTCCATCAAGAAGATTCCCTCCCTAATATGTGCATACTTAGAAAAATTGAATGAAAACAGAATAAAAACAATAAATAATTATAGAGGATTAGTAACAGAGGACAGTCTTGCAAAACTTGGTGTAGTTCAGTCCCTGTACATTAATGGGCATCACAGTGTAACATTTATTATGGACACAGGGGTAGGTGGTGAAATATTCTGTAGAGGAGACTTTTCTCCATCTAGCTCAGTCCCACTAGACTGGTTTCTGTCCTCCCACTGGGTCCCTGCAGCTGCTTATAAAATAGCATATATATATATATATATATATATATATATATATATATATATAATTTGTAATTGTTTAGACAATGGCTTAGGCTTATTATTGGCTAGCCCTCTCTCTTATAAATTAACCCATTTCTACTAATCTATGTATCACCATGGGGCTGTGGCTATGGCCTACCAGGGATGCCCTGGTATCTTGCCTCCCAAATGGATACATGACATCTCCTTGACCCTGCCCTCTCTCTCTCTCTCTCTCTCTCTCTCTCTCTCTCTCTCTCTGTTCAGATTTCCTGCCTGGCCTTACTCTGATTAGCCATTGGCCAAAACAACTTTACTCATCAACCAATAAAAGCAACACATATTTGCAGCATACAGAAGGACCTCCCACATTGTTGTTCTCCAAGAGACTATGTAGAAATATACTACGTGGAAATTACTTATGCTGGAAACCAAGGTGAGGAGATGGCACAAGGAAAGTGACTGCATGCTTCTTAATACAAATGAAGTCTTTTGGAGCTGGGGATATAGCTCAGTGTGTGAACATAAAAACCTGAGTTCAGACCCTGTGTACCTATGTACACAGTGGTTGCCAACTCCTATCAGCCAAGTTCTGACAGATGGAAAAAGCGAATCCCTCAGGCTCACTGACCAAAAAGTCCAGCCAAAACCACGAGCTCTCTGTTCGGGAAGAGACTTTGTCCCCCAAAGTAAACAATTAAGGAAGATAGCTGAAGTTTGCTTCTGGTATTGACTTACACACACAGAAGAATGTCTTTATATACACATCTGTACACATTGGCATAGCACACACACACACACACACACACACACACACACACACACAGGTGTGTATGTGCATACAAGGCCTCACTCTGGAATGATTTATTGGAATGGTAAATTTGTAAATTCTATAATTTTCCTCTAAGAAAGCAGCCCCTTGTGGGGAGCCGATGTTCTTTTTTGGGATTTCAGGGGTGAGTCACTCCTCTGCTGCACACATGAGTGACCTTCCCTGTACCAGTAACTCTGGGTGTATTGTTAAGGCTTTCTCATTCTGGAATTCTTTGACATGTCTATTTTTCTCAGACTTACTTGTTTTCATACTAGGCTATGTTCTTCAGATATAACTTTATCATAGCAACACAAATATTTTGAACTCATTAGGCCTGATAATTTTATTCTCTGCTTAAAGTGGGATGTGGGACGGTTATTTATCAGTTCTCTAAGAACTCTTCCCACTTAGTTGTCAGTCCCTGAATTTTTGACTGCCTACTGTTCAGTATATACCAACACCTGTATACTTTCATTGACCCATTTGTTCCCACTTTATTAACTCCCTGTAGAATCAACAATTATTGGATGGAGATATTCTTTCAGTGATAACCTACCAAGACTGTTAAATCACTCATCTCAAAATTCTCCCTTCCACTGTAAACTCTCCTTATACCTTAATTTTTTGCTGAACACTAGAATTATGCTTTTTTGTTTATTTTTTCCTAAAGAGTGGTGTCTGTTTATTTTTCAGGCATAGCAGATTGCTTTTACTCATGCAATTGTGCTTTGAAAGGATGCTTATTATGTTCACTGAGACATAGTGGAGATATTCCTGGCAGAAGATATCTCATTTTTTAATTTCCAAGTCAAGAAGTATCACCCTTATGAACTTTTTCCTCATTTGCCTTTTAACATTATTTAACATAATGTCATTGCACTCTTAGAAGTGGTCTATGTACGATAGGTTTCGATCTGAATTGAAATGCCTTAAAGATGGTATTTTGAGTATTATTTCCTCCAGATTTCATGATGTACAGCACCAATGGTCTTTTTCAATGTCACAAGGGTATATGATCAGATGATAGAAACACTTAAATTTTTAGTTTGAACTTAAGTTGGACAGTGCATGGATTCTTAGAATGCAGTGTGCCTGGTACTAGGGTAGAATTGCAGCAGCCTAAGATGATGACACTTTGTGTGTGAGATTATTACTTTGGGGAAGTAAGCGAATGTCTGCTCATCATAGATAGGGGACTGACAATAAACCAAACTAAAGTTACCACTAGAATCCAAAATGGTGAACGAATGCATTTTATCAGGGTGACTTACAAGAAAATGTGTAAGAAGAAGGAATTATTTAAAGACAGCTGCATGACCAAAGATGACCCCAGAATGGCTGGCAGCTCATGAAAGCTGAAAAGATGAAGTATAATTCACAAACTACAGACAGCTCAGTGGGTTGCAGAGTGTCTTTTCCAGATACCTGAGCTGGTCTGAGCCTCTTTCTAGATAGACTGCTGGTCTAAGTGTCTCATTCTGGTTATACATGGAGGGCCAAACTTCAGGAGTATGGTTGGTGTCCTGGGTTTGTTCTGGGGGAAGAGGTGGACTTAGTGAATCTGGTTGGTTTCAGGAACCTACTGAATCTTTGCTTAATTTCTGAGCTTACCAAACTACCCCTAAAGATGGAATGTTACACCTACCTTATCTCCTAGATGGGGCTAATCTAGGAAAAAATTATACAGCATACTTTGTCTAGACTGATTAGGACAAGTTGAAGGTTACAGTTCTATTTCTGACTGGAGTGGCATCTACCCAATAGAGTATATGAAAGATAAAATCAGGTGTCGTAAATGTTTCCAAACTAAAGAGTATCTCCCTTGTTCTTTCATGTCACCTTCAACTGTGTTCCATTTTCTCCTTCAATTATACTTTTTACTTAAGTTGCAAAATCTTAAGTTTCCATATTGCTTTTTTATGCACCCTTCATTTGGTTAAGTGGGTGGTAGATTAACTAAAACTCAGTATGTACCTATGAGGAAGATTTATGGAAATCCACCAGACTGTAAGCTCATTAAAACATAATGCCATACTGCTACAAAAGACATGAGTTATCAAATGCAAATATGCCAAGCATGGAATAGCTCTCTAAAATATATTGGTCAATGTGGTACCAAAGCATTTAAAGCAACATAAGCTATGCTATTGCTCATTTTTTTGTCTAGTGTAAATAAGTGGCACGTCCATATTGCTGAAGACAGCATGTACTTTGGTTGTAAGGTATCAAGAAATCAATAGCAAGCTGACAAGGATATTCTCTTCTCATTGTATGGCTTTTATATTGCTGAAAGATGTTATGCAGAGTACTGGGAGAAAAAAGACACCAGTGGTCTTACCTAGTGCTGGATTGTGCATGTTACAATACTAATCTGCCAGGCAAATTGTGCTCACTGGTGGAAAAGTGACATGACAATCATGGGGGTGTTAATTGACCATTTTCTGCTTGGATGTGGCCTGCTTCACAGGCACAATTTCATGCCTGGTCTTGTAAATCTGGTCAAAAGTCCATGACTAGAGAGATCATAGTCTTTATGGGGGAACTTACTGGTGTTATTTCACTAAGTGATCAGATTGCCAAACTACCTCCTTAACAATTATGTTCATATCCATAGATTTATTTTGTTCTCAACTTTGGTCAGAGAAACTTCTTTTCTCAGTGAATGGAGATTAACAGGAAAGACTCACAAGTGGTCAAGGTGCTGAAAAACAGCCTGTTAAGTCTAGATTAAAGGTACATCATCTATATTAATTTCTCTCTACCCACGGCTGAGAGAACATTGTGTAAAAGTAGGTGGAGAGAATGTAAGAGCTGGGGGATTGGAAGGAAGGCTGTGAAGTGATGTCTTGTGGATATGACATAACTATTGCATTTATCAATTCTCAGCCTACATAAGACCTGACAAGATCAATCTAATCAGCATAGACGAGGGAAGAGCTCGTGAGACCCCACATCTAACTGCGTTGTTACTGGAGGTTGATGGCTTCTGAGGGAGGTAACACCACTTCCCTTTGAGGTTGCCTGTAAACCAGTGGGTGGTCCCATACCCATGTAGTCCCCACAAATTAAAATCAGGGAGCAATAATAATAATGATTTAAGAGAGGACATGAAAAATAAAAGGTGAAGGGTTGGGGCATCCTTGGGACAATTCAACAGATATCATGTGGATTAGGTAGTAAAATGTATTCCATATAGGTACAAAATTTTAAGAGAAATGAAAAATTATGCAAGAGTTTCCATATTTGGAAACAATTTATGGGAATACTTTTGTATAACAACTGATAGTGTTTATAATGTAAGAGGAAACAGGTTTACCCCACTTGTAATAACCTGTTTACTTTCATGATTGCATATTCTCCAAAATGTATGTTTATCATATAAAAAAATGGACACTTATTCTCAACTACTGTAGCTGAGAAAATACTTTTACTTGGTGCCAGATCAGAAAACTCTCAGGCAGCAGTCCATTTGTTTCTTAATTACAACCTCAAACGAATGCAAGACAATCTAATTTCAATCAATTTTAATGTAATTCATTCACAAACTGTGAATGCCTGTGTTTATATTCTATAATAGGCCTAATGCTAACTTATGATTACATGTGTCTCATTATGTTGTGAAGCATGAGGTCATCATCCTTCATTTTCACCTGTGATTTTGTTATCACACAACATCTTGCTTTTATGTTTAGAATGAAATTGTTAAGATCTTTTAGGTTATATACCTGTTAACATTTAAACTTACCGTGAATTACAGCAGACTCTGATGATAATTGAACAGGCATGATCCTTGCTGTCAGCAATCGCCTCGTCTTACACATCTGGACTGGGTTCAAACCTCTCTATCCGTGTCTCTTCCTGGTTTTAATGATTCCTGCACGTCAATAAATTTCTCAGTAGTAGGGACACTGTAAAGTGTTTTATAGGTAGACTGTAAATAAAACGATTCCCGTTTTTAACATGAACACAAGTCTCAGCTTTGGGAGGTCTGGTTCAGTTATCTAAATGTGATTGACATGTACACAGATCTGGAGTACTGAAGGGATGTCTGTTGAAAACGTCTCTTAGACAAACCTAGTTAAGTGACATAGTGGGCTTCCACACTTAGTCACTGCAGAAACTTGTGTTTAGGAAAGTTAAATTAGTAGGCATAAACTTGCCTTCTTCTGGCAGATCCGCAGGATAGTAATATACAGGTGTGTAAGAGAAAGTAAAAACTGAGTTTCTGTTGGTATCCTGGGAACTGTTGAGCCAGATTATTTTTATTGGATATCTCACTCCGGTTACGTCCCTCTGAAAAGTAGGTGTGATTACCAAGTTCATTACCCAGAGATAGCAGAGTTCAAGTGATTTTTTTTCATGATTAAGCCATTGCCAGACAGCTGAACAGAGGTTCAGATTTGGTTCTTGTGGGCTTCAGAGCCCCCCTGCAGTGCCTCATACTCTCCTTTTAGAACCATCCATAAAATTGGCCAAGAGGGAGTTGGCTCTACTAGTTTTTGGAAGTAGAGGAAATATTAACAGAATAAAATGCCTGTTACCTTTGTATTTTGTCAAGGGTACAGTAAAACTTTTACTTTTTCTTCTCTCAATTTGATCAAGAGTGACAATTTAAAGTGGTATATTTTATGCATAATCTCAAAGGAATTGAAATTACAAAATTAAAGAGGATAAAGAAAGTAATTTATGTAATAAATTTTTAAAGTATTGATCTGTCTTCAAAGCATTACTGGAAAAATATCATCAACTTTTGCTTAGAAATTTCCTCAAATGGAAGAGAATGTGTAGCCATGTATAAATTTCACTGGGAGAAAGAGAGGCATTCCCAGGTCATGACTCATTACAATTTGATAACTACAGAAAACTGCAATGTTGGACAAGAGTTTTATTTTTTTTAAAAAAAAAATGCAAAAAACTAACTAAAATGAACTATAGACTTATATATAACAGTCAAAGTCATACAATTCTAAACAAAATCCCAAGAAAAATACTTTGGTGAGGCCTTATTTTCTTATAGGTGAGGTGAAGATAATTGAGAAAAATAATTTGTATGCTTTAATACTAGAGCAGTGTGTGTTTCAAAGGAAACCAGGTGAAACATGCACCTATTGAGAACACATGTAACTCATCTCAGATAAGGTATCTATTTCCAAAACTCATAAAGAACTCATAATTCAGGAGTAAATCACACATAACTCTACTTTATAAGGAAGACTATCACTGTTTTAGTTATCATTTTTATTCTTGAGAAATTGATATAGGTATGTAATGAAATGCATTTATATCCAGCTGCCATTTCCCTTCTCTAGCTCTCCTATACTCCTATAGCATGCCCCATCCCCAACTGCCTGTCATTTATATTGATAACCACCAAGTTCAGTGTCAATACTCACATTTTCAATGTGTTATTGTGTGTGTGTGTGTGTGTGTGTGTGTGTGTGTGTGTGTGTGTGTGTGTGTGTGTGTGCATGGCAGCTGTGTGGGGATCTCCCTGTTATAGCACTTGTGTGAATATACGAGGATAACTTTGTGGAATTGGTTCTTTTCCTTTGCGTGAGGCCCAGGAATCAATCTCAGGTCATCAGCCTTGCATGACAAGTGGTTTTGTTTTGTTTTGTTTTGTTTTGTTTTGTTTTGTTTTGTTTTTCCTGCTGTGTCATCTCACCTACCCAGGGGTGATAATTAAACATTTCTCCAAAGAAAATATAAGAAAAGTAAGTACATTCAAAGAATCTCAAAGTCAGCACTGTAGGAAATGAAAATTAAAGCTACTCTTAACTTCTATGCCACACCCAGGAATTTAGCCATACTCATGATGACAAAGTAACATATGCTGGTTAAAGCAGAAAGGCATGGGAGCCCTCATACATTGTTGGTGGGTGTATATATTCGTATTGTCAGTTTTGGAAAACTGCAATTTTTCAAATGTTAAAGGTTGTTGCCATTTGACACAGCAAATCTATCCTTCAGTATATCTCCACAAGAAAAGCAAATTAATACCCACATGGACAACAGAATGTAAAATTTCATTGTTCTGTTATTCATCATAACCCAAATGGGGGGAAAACACAAATGTTAACCAGATGATAGGTGATGAATCAGTGTGATTATCTGTTCAGTGGTTTCTATTTTGGTAATAAAAAGTAAGAAAAATACATAAGCAGCATGGATGGCATTGAAAATATACCTTAAGTGCAAGAAGCCAATCCCTCAATCTCACATATTATACAATTCCATTTATATAAAATGATCAAAGGTTTAAGATGGAGGATGAAATCATGGTTGCTTAGGTCTGAAAATATTCAAGAAATTGGTGAGTGACTATTATTATGAGTTTTCTAAGAGGGAGAATAGCACAAAACCTTTTAATACTGATTTTAACTGTGGCTATAGAACACTATGGGCAAGTTCAAGTTCATTGAATTTCAATCTTTCAATGAGTGAATTGCATGGTATATGAATTAGAATTCAATAAATTGGTTAAAATCTGACTGAGTGTTTAAATATACACTAACAGTGTGTTCTACAGTTTATTGTTTTAGTATAAATGAAGCTCATAAAAAACATAAGGTATGGGGTTGCAAAAATTAAAGAACACATAGAGTTATAATCTAGATAGCAGGACACTCATTTTCAGCAATAATACCCTTTTGGACTGGGTTGTTCTGTCTGTATTGTTATGGGCTATCCACTGTGCCCCACTTAACAGCACTTTTGGCCTCTTCCCTCTGTGGAATCGAAGCTGACATCCTTCTTAACCCTACCACTTCTATTGGTGCCAGTAAGCAGTTGTCTCCTGGGCCAGCCACTGCCATCTAGAGAGCACAGTTATCTATATGTAAAGAACTCCTGTTGCAAATGAATTAAATACAATATATTTGAATTCTATTTATTTTTTTAAATTTATTTATTAGTTCTAGTTAGGAAACAAGCTTGTTTCACATGTAAGTCCCTTCTCCCTCTCCCTTCCCTTACCCCCATCCCTTCTCCCCCACCCCCAGCCTACCCCCCACTCCATCCACCCATCACTCCCCAGGCAGGGCAGGGCCCTCAATGGGGGCTCTGCAAAGTCCACCAAATCTTCCTGTGCTGGTCCTGGGTCCTTCCCCATGTGTCCAGGGCCAGAGTGTATCCCTTCACATGGGAAGGGCTCTCCAAGTCCCTTCTTGCACCAGGGAAAAATACTAATCCACCTCCAGAGGCTCCCTGGAGTGCAGAGGCCTCCTTATTGACATCCATGTTCAGGGGTCTGGATCAGTCTTGTACTGGCCTCCCAGACAGCATCTGGGGTCGATGTGCTCTCCCTTGTTCAGGCCTACTGTTCCTGTGGGTTTCTCCAACATGGTACAGACCCCTTCGCTCTTCATTCCTCCCTCTCCTCAACTAAATTCCCGATTTCAGCTCAGTGTATATCTGTGGATGTCTGTCTCTGCTTCCATCAGCCACTGGATGAGGGCTCTAGGATGGCATAAAGAGAAGTCATCAATCTCATTTTAGGGGAAGGGCTTTTATGTTATCCTCTCCACCATTGCCTGGATTGTCAGATTCTATTTATACTGTTGTAATTGCATCAGTTAGTGATTTAAAATAATAGCATATTTTTGTGATTTGGGGGACTCAAAATCTAAAATATACTCTTGGAGGAAAAATCAAAGTATTGGCAATGCTATGTTCCTCTCTCAAGCTAAGGGTGGTGGCAGAGGTGCACACCTTTGATCCCAGCAATTGGGAGGCAAAGCAGACAGATTCTCTGTGACTTCAAGGTTAGTATGCTACAAAAAGTGAATGCTAGGACAGCTGTAACTGTTATGCAGAGAACCCCTGACTTTCCTTTTCTTTTGTTTTAGACAGGGTTTCTCTGTGTAGCTTTGGAGCCTATCTTGGCACTCGCTCTGTAGACTAGGCTTGCAGCCAACTCACAGAGATCTGCCTCCTTCTGCCTCCTGAGTGCTGAGATTAAAGACATGCACCACTGCAGCCCAGCGAGAGCCTCTGTCTTGAAAAAAAACAAAAACAAAAACAAAAACAAAAAAAGAACAACAACAAAGAAAACAACACCCCAAAAAACTCTGAAACAAAAAAATACCCCCAAAAGACTCTAAAACAGTTTCCCCAGCCTGCACTCCTCCCCCAACCCCCCCCCCCGCCCTGCCCACCTTGCCTCCCCTCCTCTGTGTGTGTGTGTGTGTGTGTGTGTGTGTGTGTGTATGTGTGTGTGTGTGCAAGAGTGCATGCCTGTGTGTGTGTGTGTCTGTGTCACTGCCTGCTTTGCCAACACATTTTCGCTCCTCTACTTCAGACTGTATGTCTCCATGGTCTTTCTTCCTACCTGTCCCACTGCTGAGCAGCCATGCAGATATGACCTTTCCACCCAGTGGGGAGCACAAGCCTCTCTGTGACTTGCCTGCTCTGATTACTCAAGGGATCTTGTTTTCCTCCTCCTCCTCTTCCTCCTCCTCCTCCTCCTCCTCCTCTTCCTCCTCCTCCTCCTCCTCTCTCTCTCTCTCTCTCTCTCTCTCTCTCTCTCTCTCTCTCTCTCTGTTTTTTTTTTGAGACAGGGTTTCTCTGTGGCTTTGGAGGCTGTCCTGAAACTAGCTCTTGTAGACCAGGCTGGTCTCGAACTCACAGAGATCCGCCTACCTCTGCCTTCTGAGTGCTGGAATTAAAGGGGTGTGACACCAATTGCTGGCGTTTTTCTCTTCTAATTACATGATCAGGCCAGGTGATTATTTTCCTGTGAAGAAATTCAGGGGGGAAAGTTGAGTTAGTTACAAACATGTTATAAAGACAAAGATTTTAAAAAAAATTTATAATTGTAATCAGACCAATCTTAAATTAGAAACAAGCTTCTTTTACATGTCAATCCCAGTTCCCTCTCCCTCCCCTCCTTCCCTGCCCCCCATCCCCTACCCCACTCCCTTTCTGCTCCCCAGGGAGGGTGAGGCCTTCCATAGGGGATCTTCAGAGTCTGTCATATCATTTGGAGCAGGCCCTAGACCCTCCCCTGTGTGTCTTTGCTGAGAGAGCATCCCTCTACGTGGAATGGGCTCCCAAAGTGCATTCGTACACTAGGGATAAATACTGATCTACTACCAGAGGCCCCATAGATTGCCCAGACCTCCAAACTGACATCCTCTTTCAGGGGGTCCGGAACAGTCCCTGTGCTGTTTTCCCAGCTAACAGTCTGGGGTCCATGAGTTCCCCCTTGATTAGGTCAGCTGCTCTGTGGATTTCACCAGCCTGGTCTTGGTCCCTTTGCTCATCACTCCACCCTCTCTGCAACTGGATTCCAGGAATTCAGTTCAGTGTTTAGCTATGGCTGACTGTTTCTGCTTTCATCAGCTACTCGATGAAGGCTCTAGGATGGCATATAAGGTAGTCGGGAAAAGGGCATTTAAGGTAGCCTCTCAACTATTACTTAGATTGTTAGTTGGTGTCATCTTTGTAGATCTCCAGACATTTCTCTAGTGCCAGATTTCTCTTTAAACCTATAATGTCTCCCTCTATTACGGTATCTCTTTCCTTGCTCTCCTCTATTCTTCCCCTGACTCGATCTTCCTGCTCCCTCATGTCCTCCTCTCCCCTCCTCTTCTCCCCTCCTCTTTCTTCTAACTCTGTCTCCCCTCCCCCTGTTCTCCCAATCATCTCAGGAGCTCCTGTCCCTTCCCCTTCTCCAGGGACCATGTCTGTCTCTCTTAGAGCCCTCCTTGTTTCCTAGCAGTGTGGATTGCAGGCTTCTACTTCTTTGCTCCAGGTCTAAAATCCATACAAGAGTGAGTACATAGTGAGTTTTTCTTTCTGTGACTGGACTGGGTTACCTCACTTTGGATGGTTTCTTCTAGTTTCATCCATTTGCCTTCGAATTTTAAGATTCCATTGTTTTGTTTTGTTCTGCCAAGTACTCCATTGTACTACATTTTCTCCACCCATTCTTCAGTTGAGGGACATCTAGGTTGCTTCCAGTTTCTGGCTGTTACAAATAATGCTGCTATGAACATGGTTGAACAAATGTCTTTGTTGTATGAATGTGTATCTTTTGGGTATATGCCTAGCAGTGGAATTGCTGGATCTTGTAGACTGATTCCAATTTTCCTGATTTATCTGTTACTATAAAAGTAATGTTGGCTCAAGAGAGGTGTTGAAGGCAAAATGTACATCAAGCATAGCTCTTACTTTCTATGCTACTTCAAGTACATGATATTGCTCTTTCCAGGTCTTGAGGTTTAATAACTGTGGATAAAAATATCAGACATGTTGTTAGGAAGATTAACTCCAGTGATTATTGAGTCAGGGTTAAACTACAGTGATTTTCATTTGTGAGCTGCTAATGGGAGACTGAGAATTGAAGTTTCTAGTTTGGTTTTTCGTTCATATTTATTTACTCACCTGGCTTCAGACACACATTGTTGAAGTCCTTAAAATCCAACCAACCAGCCAACCAACCATTCAAACAAACTAACAAAACCTGCCATTTTGATTTGGGAGGCCATGTTCTCCTGGTGCCCTCCATCCCCTTTGACACCTACAATCTTTCCTCCCCTTTTACTGTGGAGATCTCTAAGCTCTGAGAGGATTTATTTAATATAGACCTCCAATTTTGCCTCTATCTAAAATGGGGGAGAGGGGAGAGGAGGTGGGAAGAGTAGAAGAAGGGGAACTTATGTTCTGAGTTTTAAAAATTGAAAAAAAAAACTACTTTTGTTGATCTGCCTAATTATTTTGGGTATTTGTTTTATTTTTTTTCTGGAATAAATTCTTAGAATCTCCCATGGTATTATCAAATCTATTTTCACAAAAAACTTATGCTAGGGGAAAGGGATACTTGTGTTGTGTTTTGTGTGTGTGTGTGTGTGTGTGTGTGTGTGTGTGTGTGTGTGTGTTACATATATGTGTGTATTTTTGTGTGCCTGTGTTGTATTCATGAAGGTACCTATGTGTTGGTATGCTTGTCAATGTGTGCATGTGATTGTCAGAAGTCAGTCTTGAATGTGTCTTCCTGTATTGCTCACATACTGTTTTTGATACAGAATCTCCAAATGAATATATAGCAGTCTGTTTCAGTTAGATGTCCCCAGGATCTGTCTCCTCCTCTGTGCCCATGCTGGGTTCAAGGCTTCTTAGCTAATCCTCTTTTTGACATTGACTCAAGATATAAGCTCAGATCTTCATACATGTACTACAGGTACCTTACTTAGCAAGGCATATCCCTAGCCTTCATTCCCTTTATAAATATGTATTTCCTCTGATATCTTTCTTATATTTCTAATGTACACATAGAATTCAAAATATTTTTCCAGAAGAGAAATCCAAATCTAAAGTTACTGTACAATTTACACTTTAGGAGTTGTACTTCTCACAGGTCACTGTGCACATTTAGCATTTCTAATATTGGTATTATTATTTCTAGTCATCAAAGATTTCAAAAAATTATTGTTGTTCACAAGTCTGCAGAAATAAAACTAGTATGCGGATCTATGGATTTTTCAACTAATATTCCATTTGTTGTACCATATTTCCTATCATAAATAACTCTAAATTTTTATAATATGGTAATAATATTGGTAATAATAATAGGAATCCCTTGCTACCTTATGCCCTATGTGTTTCTTGTATCTACAACAAAAGGCTCTCCATTGCTAATGAACTCCATAAAAGAGGTTTATGAATCACTTCTCAGTGTTGCCATTCCATAACCTCAAATAATGTTACAGGAGTATTCAACCGTGACATTTATAATTGGCTACAAACATAATCCGATATCCTCATCTTACCACCTTGTCTGAGAAGGTAATTGGACTTACACAGCTATCTGAATATATATTGGCTTATGTAGGAGGGACTCCAGTTTCTCAAACAAACATCCTTGCACAAGAATGGTCCAGATAGTCAAGGAAAGAGAATAGTCAATGTAATTTCCAAGGAACATGGTGGCTTCATATCTGTGCTCTTGATAGGCAGACATAAAAGACTGTGTTACATACTTATTTGAATATATATTACTTTTGTCAAATTGGAGCAGGCAAAAAAAATAAATACTTTTCATGATGTAGTCTATTCCTGCCCATGTCAGGTGTGATAGAGTTGGTTTCTCTCTTCATAACATTTTTTGACAGACTCCTAGAATTTCTAAGAATTAACAAAAAGAGACAATTCTTTTCATTGCAATCAACATCACTCTTAAAAAATAACCTTAGTTCTTCAGATTCCAGAGACTTAGAGTGATGAGGGATGTCTTCAAATTTGGTTTAAATTAACCTGAGTTCTTAGAAAGAAATTGATTATATTGGCTTCTGAATTCATTGTCCATTGTCTCCTGTCTTTGAGGACACCATAAAACACATGTTGGCTTAGTATTTTGCCCCTTGAATAACATTTCCTTTCCTTAAAGAGGCATGAATGAATTAAACGAGAGTGTCACTTTACTGCACAAATTTGAAAAGAAATTGTAAGACACCTAATAATAATGGCTATATACCAATGCAATGGGGGATTTTATGTATTTCAAAGTCAACAGAGAAAGTAGGCCCACACATTTGTTAGAATTATAGAAAAAGGCATTAAATTGAAATAAGATACAAACTTTGGGGGTTTGAATGAATAAAGGGAAAGCACACAGAGAACTAATGAAAATTTTGAAACAAATTGAATCCAAATCAACTTATTGAAGGTTTTCTAACCCTGGGGCAGCTATTCAGAAAGTGAGTACAAGGAATTGAAATGGTAGATTTAGAGCATATTTAACATAAAAGAAGTCACTAATGTAGGTGTAGAGGCCAAAAATATAATAATACGGAAGATACAAAGAACATGACTAAATGTCTCATGGAAATTTTACATTTTATTTAAATGGAATAGACATTCACATAATCATGCAGAGCTTTGAGGGGAAAAGCAAACAAAAACCTGCCACACATGCACTATGGATTTAAAGACATCAACAGATTGCAATTAACTGGATGCAAATTTGCATGCTATGCAAATGATTGAGAAAATTAATGACATATGGAGCAGCTATATTAAGACAAATAGTATGTGTGATGAAATTATAATGGTAAGAAAATTCATCCTTAGGACTCATAAATGTTCTAAAATTTTATATTAGTGTTGAGGATTAAACTTAGATCATCATTTTTACATACACTTTTCTGACTGCTCTCTCTCTCTCTCTCTCTCTCTCTCTCTCTCTCTCTCTCTCTCTCTTCAGCCCCAAACTCAGTTTTTTTTTGTAGTATCCCACACTGAAATGTTCATTTGCACAGGTTAAAAAACAGGTAACATGAAAGTAGAGTGGTATATTGGTGGGAATAGGAGCTTAAGCTGGGAGGGAGTGCATGCATAAGGGAGATGGGGCAGAAAGGATTTAGCAAAAAGAAAGAGATTTGAAAATAGTCATATGGAAACCTAACAACTTATGACTATATATATTATATATATATTATATATATCATATAATATATATCATATAATATTTACATATGATATATGATTGAAAGGTATTTCCTTTCAAAGTCTGTTTAAAAGGAACACACTCACGTAAATACATGTATACACACCACACACACACATACACACACACACACACACACACACGTATGTATTGTGTGTATATGTTTAATTAGACTCTGAATGGAAATACCTTTCTTGACTGAAAATAAAGCTGTTTATCTAAAAATTCCAGTTCCAGATGTGTGATACATCCTAACAAGTCAATGGTCAGAGAGGCTCCAGGAAATCATCAAAGAATGCAAATTCTAGCCATTACTCTTGGTTTTCCATCAGAACTATATAATAAAAGGTATTGATGAAGATATCACACATCTTGATTGCATGATATAGTGAAATAAAGTTAGAAATTATCTAGGCTCTTCTTCTCTGACAACTATCTTTCATACTCCTAGGAGGTAGTATGTAGGCTGTTAGGGAAAGAAAAATGGACTTCAGTGGTCTTATTTAGCTGTGTATTCTATGCCTAATTGGACTTACTTTGTATTTGTATATAACCTATGTATATGTTTCTGTATAATTTAAAGTATCTCTGCATTTATTATCTTCCCATATGCAAAGTAAATGAGTATCAATGAGCTTTCAGCCACTACAAAGAAATAACAGACACAGGGTATGTAAGAAGCAGGAGAAGCAACTCCCACAAGAAGCTAAGAAGGACTTACTTTGACTTTAGCTTATGGATGTTCAAATTCTAGCTAAAGAGGCTCCATGAATTTCTTCCTCTGGTGATGATGCTTATTGTTCTGGGAGTTCAAAGTAGAGCAAACCTCTCAGCTACAAGGCAGGAGACAGGTGAAAGGGCTGTGCACCCATCATCCTGTTGGGGACATGATCTCACCAGTTAAAGGACCTCCTACTCAGTGGTTCCCACAAACTTATTTTTTGTTATTAATTTGGGATACATTGCTCTCATATTTAGTCCAGGCTGCTCCAGAACCTTGTCATAGCAATGCTTCCTTCAAATGCAGGTATTCCTATATACATCTCCTGAGAGAGAGGGTTACACTACCATGCCTAACAGTCCTTCATCTTAATATTTCTAAACACCTCACTATGCCACCACTCTGGAGATCTTTAGATATGGACACTTTTGTTAGATGCTATTCACATTTGAATCATAGCAAGACAAGTATAAATAGTTGCTTAGGCAGTAATCATGGGGGTTTTAAACTTATTTTTCTGAATATTTTTGACCTATGAATGGTTGGATCTATGGATTTAGAATGCACAAATAGGCAGAGCTGATTATATAAAATCCATTCAAAACTAAGTAGCTTGCATAAATGTGTGTTAAAACTATGCTGTCTTTAGAAGATCTCATTGTGTCTGCCTTTACATGTTACTTGGCCTTGACAACTTTGTAAATATAACACCAGTGGCACAGACACTGAGAGCAACAATCAATAAATGGGGCCTCCTGAAACGGAAAAGTTTTTGTAAGGATGTGGTAAATTAGGCAAAATAATAGACCACAGAACAGGAAAAGATCTTCACCAACCCCCATTGGACTCAGGGGTCATCTCCAAAAATTATTTAGACGTAGCACAAATAATTAAAACCCAGAGACAGATATTGGGGTTCAGTCTGAAGATTAGAAAAGCAAAGCAGCCAACCACTAGAGAGTTCTCACCTCTACCAAGACTGGGGCAATCCTGCCCTCAATGTGACTGGAGTCTGAATGCTACAGACTGAGAGCCTGACCTCCTGTCTTATATACTGCACTAGTGCTGGGATTCAAGGTGAGCACCACCACCACACAGTTTCTATGGCTCACTATTGTAGCTGTTGGGATTAAAGGTGAACACCACCACTGCTTGTCCTCTATGGCAGTGGAACCAGTATCTTTCATCGGTGCATGAACTAGCTTTTTGGATCCCATTCCCTGTGGTGGAATGCCATGCTCAGCCTTAATTCGGGAGTGGGGAGTGAGCTTGACCCTGCCTTAACTTAATGTACCAGGCTTTGTTGTCTCCCTATGGGAAGCCTTACCCTATGGGCGGAGTAGTTAGGAGGTGGACTGGGAGGGAGGTGAGGGGGATGGGAAGAGGGGTACTTTGAGTTCATAATGGTTTATTAGACAAGGCATACAATACACGACTCAAAATTATCAATTTATATCCTCAATGAACACCACAAAGACCATGAAAAGATAACATCCCAAATAAGAGGAGGTATTTAAAGGTGTATGCTTGTTTAGATTCTTGTATGAAGAAAATTTAAATTTTATGAAAGAAAATGCAAGTAGCTCTATTTAAAATTTGCTAAGCAGGTTCAAAGGCATTTCTCAAAAAATTTATACAGTTTTTATTATTCTACCCAATTTATACTATTAATAATAATTTTTAAAAAAGGAAATGGGTCAAATATTCCTTAACCTCTACAGCTCTGATGAGTAAGATCTAGGTTCGGCAAACCCTTGACAAAAGTGGTTAGACGGATTCCTTGGATGCTATTTGGCTGATGTGAAAGTTGTGCTTCTCAGTGAATGTCTCCTGTCTGTCTTGGCTGTGGCTTCTCTGTCAGCTGTGGTTCTCTGTACTTGCATCACTCATTGGCTTTCCAGAGGATACAGACCCTGGCAGCAGGTGACTCTGTTCTTGCCTTATAGCTGCAGAGCACCATTAAAGGAGGGGGCAGAAACATGGAGACAAACAGAACAAAGTGCTAATGAGTATCTGAAGATTGTGTTTATCTACTTGAATAATCAGCTTGATTTGATAATGTCCCCTGTGTATATCTGGAAGATTTTATTTAAAGCTACTGCAAATATCCATCTTTGTCATCGACACTGTCATTTTCTTCCAGCTAATTTCATTTTTGTTGGAGTCTCAGGGGATGAGATACATCTGAAGTCAGAAATGACTGATTTTATGGAGAGACTATCACCACCTGCAATCCACAGAAATGTGTAAGAAGCAATGGTAGCTCTTGACTTGTGCTGACCTTCCAAAAATCTAACTAATTTTATAACTTACAGGTGGCAAGTACAACTACTTTCTTGTGAAGAAATAAACTCACCATGCATCACATCAACAGTCAGATTAATTATCCAAATGAATGTTAGAAGTAAGTCACCTAATTAAAACTCTGGATTATGAGAACCAACCAAAAACACCTTTCCTAAGATTTCTTTATACAGTGATATTTTTCAACATTTCATGAAATTATTATTACCACTGGCACAATAGTCATGGAAAATAGAGGATTTACAAATATATTAATTTCTTGAAAATTACTTTGGGTTAATTTACACACAAGTGTATAATATAACCCTCAGATTCTCATTTTATCAATTATCTTTAGTGAGTTAAGTAATTTGAAGGAAATCAGAACTAGTTAGTGCCAGGATTGCATTGTCTATTATTGATTTCATTGATTAACTCATGCATGTCATAAATGTTTTGCATTTAGCTACCACCTGAAATCATATTTAATGTAAATACCTCTGTGCCTGCCAAAGGAATAAATTAATATATCATTATGTCCTTGAGAGACAGCACAACTAAAAATAGAACTAATGAATCCATGAAAAGAATGATTTTCTTGATCAAGAGTATCAAATCAGTGTCAGAGTTGGGAAGGAAAGTCAGGGCCTTACAGCTAATCTATCTTATCACTACCTTTAATGGTTGCCTTCTCACTGGTATTCATTGAGGAAGAGTGATTTATTATGGGAGTATTTTAAAATATTCATTTCATTTCTGTAATCCCCAAGTGCTTTTATTACTTTTCATGATTGCTCTGGTAATTGACCTTAGTTAGAGGTTGTTAAACAAGCTCTTACACTCACCTATTTTTCACCAGTAGGCTTTCTCAAGATCATGCTCTTATGCAGCACTATTGTTTATGGATGCCTTCATATGAAAGTTAAAGACACAAGAAATGACCACAAAGAGAAAAGATGTAGGAATAATATCTGGAGAATATATGGGCCAGCCATGGGAAGAAACAAAATGAGGGTAGAGTGGAGATTAAAAAATGATTATATAAGAATATACTTTCCTCCATTGTTTTGTTTTTTGAGACTGAAATTTAATTACAAAGTTTCTCCCAATCCTTTCCCTCTTCAAACCCTCTCATATACCCTTCCCAACTCTCCTTCAAATTCATGGTCTCTTTTTTCATTACAAGTTATTGCATGTGTATATTCTGTTTTGGTTTAAATGTTGTCTGTTCAGACACTTTCTTGCCTTCTCTTTGTTTAGTGACTGAAACACAATCCTAATTAGTCTTACTAATAAAAACTGGAGTCAGATATCAGAGTAAAAGCTTAAAGATCAGAGAAGTAAAGGACCATCCACAGTAACCTGGCACCTCTCTGACTTCTCAGATGGAAAAGGGCTGAGATACTGTCATCACCTTATCACTTCCTCTTTCTATCCAGGAATATCACTTCCTGTCTCCTGTCTATACAGACATCCAGACCTCTATGATAAACTAGTGGCTAGGTACACCCTCTGATCTCCAGGCAAGCTTTATTTGTCAGAACACAAACAAAATATCACAAAAAGTGACTTAAATTGAATTAACTGCAGTTATCGGCACCCTCCCAATCCACGTTCTTAAACTGAGCAATGGGGTGAAGTACACCAGTAATAAGTTTTCTTTAAATAAGAATGTGATTTTCTTTTGTTTTAAGAATTTTAACAAAATAACTTTGTTCTTCCTGGAAGTTGAATTTTTGAAAAGGGGAGTGACTGATGTAAAACACAATGGCATTTGTTTCACTGGTAAATTTGTGTAATTTGTTCCTTCTACATTTGATTTTAAATGCATACATGAAATAATATTAAAAAATTTAAAATAACAGAGTCCCATAAGCAGTTAAATACTGATAAGATGCATAAAGGGAAGTCTCTTCCTGACCATCCCAGACAGAGTTAGATAACTGACATAGATGTGGTTGTTGCAGTTTATCACAAATGAAGACCAGTGAGTGCTGTCCACCTTTCCATGCCAGGGAAGGTGTTTTCACTCTGTTTATCACAGAGACTCTAGGTGATCATGGAGCTGATGATGTTCTTTGGAATAACATGTACCAGACCCTACTGACTGCAGTTTAGTAAGGTGGGGCACTTTCAAAGTCAGAAGTGCTTTCACATTTAGTTAAGAGGTATTAGCATTTAGTTAAGAAAAGAAACATGCTATGCTATCATAAGGCGCTTCAGAACCATGTAAGATAGCGTGGCTCACCTGTACCTGTGCTTCTGTGACCATACCCAGCATGTGAGCCTGAGGCTGGTATTTAAAGAAGGTGAGTCAAGGCTGCCTTGTAAGGCAAATGTGGCAGTAGCATGTTAAAACTCAGGTAATGGCATGTAAAAACTAAATTAAAGTCTTACTGGTATGATTTACACCTTTTAGACAAAAGTACAGCTGGTTCCTTTTAGGACAAGGTAAAATACAAAAAGTTAAAAACCCAAAGCAAACCAACCAACAAAAGGTATCAGATGCAAATGGCCAGGTTGGGATTAAACAGACTATAAATTGGGGTGGTCAGAGAATCTTAGTTTGGAGAAATAGAGAACAAGTGTGTTATTTGTAGGGCATTTCTTATGACATTTATGGAGAAACTTCATCTCCTTTAAGTTGAGCCTAAATGTTAATCTGAGAGGCATGGCAAATGACAGCCACAACTATATCCCCTTTAAATTGAGCCTGTGAGTGTTAATCTGAGAGGCATTGCAAATGACACCATGTGGGCATTATTTCAACACACACACTGATTCACAGTGTGGTGTTGTTTTGTAGGCAACAAAACAGAAAGAAAATATGGATATTCGGTTATTTGAAATGACACAGAGTGTGTAAGAAAATAGTCCTACATATCCCTGAGTAGGAATCAAAGATTAAACATCTACCACAACACCAGCAGAACACATTCCCAGGGAGTTAAGTTTTGATTATATGCTTAAAAGTACTTATTTATTTCTTGAAATAAGATAGAGATGGGATTGTGGTGGCAGCAATTTAAATGAAATACCACTTTTCCAGGAACTCTATATTTATCTCCCCAATAAACTCTTAAAGTAGTTATTACCATAACCTTTTGATAAATACTGGGTCTTAGATATAGTAAATAAAGAATGAATAGCTAGTAGAAGACAGAAGGAATTTAAGCATTATTTTGCTGAGGTTTTATAGTCTCCCTTGCACACAGCTCACAAAGGGGAAATGTAGATATTGAATCTGTGTTTACATAAATATATTTCTTTCCAAACTTTATATGTCATCCTTCCCTTTCTCTCATCTTCATCATTTATTTAGTGTAAATTTCTCAATCACCAGTAGAAATTATGCTAGGTCAAATGAAAAGAAAACCTTCATTGGATCATTCAAAATATTGGGTTAAAATTATCTGTTCTTAGGAAAGAATCTGTAATTTCTCCCTAGTGGATTATTAAAATTTAGAGCATGCGATACTAAAGAGGTCTATAAAGTGACTAATTGGAGCAAATACAGACTGTACCCAGATAAGGATGGGAGTTCTGAGAAAGTGTGGCTTGTACTACTGGGAGCAAGGAGGATTTGTCTTTCATTCTGGAATTATGTTTCAGAGGTGATTAAGGGCAAAGCTGTGATACTTAAAACAAACAAACAAACAAAAAACAAAACAAAGCAGAAAACCTTATGAAAATGCTGCCCTGGAGACAGAAGTGCTGTATTGCTGAGTATAAATTTATTTACTTTTTCATGTTTAAGTGTTGAGTTGTCCTATGGTTGGACATCCAGTGAAGTGGGTGCCCTGTGTGTACACCCATGGTGTTTGAAATTCCAGTGTTTCAGACATGGGATGGAATTTTAGACATCTTCCTGTGAGCAGGAATAAGAATCTGATTATAGGTCAGGGATGGAAGTGTTGGGAATTTCCATGTCATCTAGGATGTTCACTCCCTGCACAGCTCTCTCTTTGCATTTGTCTCTCTAGGGACACAATATTATCCTTCCTTTATTAAGCACATGCATGTAATAACTTGAAAATTATTATAAATGCAAATCTACTGTCCTATGAAAGTAGTCAAGTAAGTCATTTACATTTGAATTCTGGCTTGTTGGCTTTGTTATTGCCTTTGGTTCCATAATTTTAACTCTGTAAGAGAAATATTAAATGTGAATTCTTAGCACACTATCCACCTTTTTGGTGATTACCTAATAGAAGCTCATTGTTGGTGTCACTTCACTATATTTATATATAGGTGAATATACACAGCAGCACTGGTACCCACAGTAATCATCTGTCATACAGTGTCATCTTCCCTGACTCTCCTCCAAAGGTTTGCTTCTGTGATAGCTTAGCACAGACTACATACAGTCATGTCCCTTTAAAAAAACGTAAGCCTTTTGCTCCTGTAGCATTTCATATGTGTGGAATACTTATGTTTACATGGATTAATTTTAAATTCATTGTTTATAATCTTTGCCAGAATTTTTATAACACTTGGTCCTTTTCTACATTGATACAGTCAGATGGAAAAGTCAGGTCCCACCATGGAGAAATGCGTGGGTAACAGTGGCCAGGAGAACTCTTAGTCTCTAGTTAATTTTTGTTTTATTTTTCTGCTATAAAAGATCCCCAAGCCTCAGCTGTGGGAGTTCTATATGTTGTAGATATACCTATTGGAACTGGAGTCCATAACTCTGCATTTTGATTGGATGTGGTTTTTGTTTTTGCCAAGGAGCGTTCCCTCGATGATGGGTGAAGACTACATTTATCTGTGGGTATAAAGACAAATGTTTATATAATTTTACATTGGATTATGTGCCCATTAAGTCTCACCACTATGGACACCCAAAATTGATCTGAACAAAGATGACACTAATGAACCTGCAAAGCTGGATGGAGCCCATCAAATCTAACCCTACACAAAGATGACAAGTAATTGAGTGAAGATGGAAGAAGAAGTGTCCTCCTCCACCAAGGGAGGGGAGCATACCAACTTATCATACCACACTAAGCCATCAGCTCTGAAAACACACATGCAAGTATTATTATACCCATTGAACAAGTTACGTTTAGAAGTATATATTTACATATAAAACCATATATGCATGCAATATCAATTCCTGAAAAAAGAGGTTATGAATTTGAAAGAAAGTATATATAGTAAGGCTTGGAAGGAGGAAAGGGAAGGGAGATATGTTGTTATTGGATTACAATTTCATAAGCAAATAATTATACAAAACCTCACCTTTATTCTTCCCTTCCTCCAACATTAGCTCCTCTGCTAATAGTACACAGGCTAGACTCTCTAAGCAAGATCAGTGCTCAAGAAATTTTGCTAATTCAGTTGCAGGGTTGGAGGCACTATACTGTCCATAAAATGTCACCTGGGTAAATGTTGAACAATGGAAATAAGACATGAAATATGAGTGTACTGAAAATATGAGTAGAGAAATAACTTTAATTACAACAGAAAACCAGAGGGAAAAGTAGGTATCCTATTGGTAAACATGCCTAGCTCAGTATTCATCAAGGATTAATACTATCTGTTAGTAAACTGAACAGAAGTCTAAATGTGTCAATACATATGAAGTAATGAAAACAAAAAACTGAGCTACAACAGGGTTCTGCCCCAGTACATGCTATGCTAATGGGATAGTGGGAGAAGCAAAATATGAGGACAATGACAATTTATTAGGATTTTATTTTCTCTATCATTACATAGTATACATATATAAAGCAATGAAGGCTTATTGTTGAAGTTTTGTCTATCTGCTTGCTTAGTTTTGCTATTTAATGCAAGGGTGTGATGTCACTGGGCTTTCCAGGCTGGTCTATGAACTTCTGTATTGAACTCTTGGACTCAAGTGATTCTCTTACTACAGCATCCAGAGATGACACTACAGGTCAGCACCACCAGAGGTGACTGATGGTTTATTTTAACCTATAGCATAGCCTCATTGATGGATGGTCCTTTCTGCTGGCTTTTCAGTTAGAATCCAGCTAATTTCAGATATATTTAGGCAGAAATGTTGCAATGCTAATGAAAATAGACATCACATCTTTACTATCAGAAGAAACGCAAACAATGCCAATGATGAAAAGCTAATCAAGACTTTCTAAAGGTTCATAGGGCAACTGAGGATTCTTATTCAATTAAGATTTCAGGGACACAATGAGACTGAATTTTCCTACTATTAGACTAGAGTACAATTTTTCCCTCTCACTTTCTCATGCAATTGCTCTCGATATCTTGCACTCTCTCTCTCCCTCCTTTCTCTCTCTCTCTCTCTCTCTCTCTCTCTCTCTCTCTCTCTCTCTCTTTCTCTCTCTCTCACACACACACACAGATACACACTAGAACTACATTGTTACACTCATATAACTAAAATATGAGAGATAAATGGGAGAGAAAGAAATGGAGGAATAAGAGAGAGAGAGAGAGAGAGAGAGAGAGAGAGAGAGAGAGAGATTGAGAGAGATAAACAGAATGACTGAGTTAGAGATATTGACATGACAGGACCTAGACAGAAGATAATGAATGTACCTAAAATAAAGCAGCCAATAGTTTTGAAATTTGGCTTCTGAAATGTATTAATAAAGGTAACATTGTTCAGTAATATAGGTTGCTCCGTGTGCTAAAAATGCCACTTGAACATTTAGGCAAGTGTAGAAATACAAGATCTTTATCAAAAGCTGTTCTTTGTGTTACATGCTAAGGTTGGAAAATTTCATTTTCTTTCAAAAACAACTTTAACTCAAGGACAGATTTTTTGGTCCATTATTAAGGTGACCATTGAAAAAAATCATCATTGATAAAGATATATCTTGGATCTCCATACAAGGAAAGTATTCAATAATTTTATGCTTTAAGCAATAGCATAGTCTTCAAATTAATGCATTGTTTTTGTGTCAGATTCTGTTTTGAAGGAAATTTCAATTTCTGGATGTTGAGGTTAGCAATAGACATGTAACTTAAGTAAAATTCTGATATGAAAATGATATATAATGGAACAATGTGAATTAAAAACAAAATATGAAAACACATATACTTAAATTTACTGATTGATACTTCTGGCTTCAGTAACATGAACTCTGCTGCTGATAATAAAATGTGTCTTCAACTAGGGAAACATGACTTGAGTATTTGGCAATTATTTTATAATGTTGTGCACACTAGATAATCATTGGCTATTTTGCTAGTTTGCTTCCACAGATAGAAAAGAGAACTGTGTGCTCCCTTGAGGATATGGAGGGGGAAATGTTTCTGCCCTTTCTTTGTGGTACAATGTTTTAAATTTTTAATTAACATAAAATTACATGCATTTGTGGTATTTAATGTGATTTTCTCGTATATACACTATATTAAAGAAATCATTTGTACTTATGCTTGCCAGCTTGTTAACTTACATAATATTATCTATTACCTGATTTTCAGAGACCTGTGATTGCTAGCACACTAATTGGCCCCATGGGCATAGCACAATAAAACTTTCTTCCTAAATGTTTATGACTATGCATCATCAATAGGAAATTGAGGCCAGACCAGAATCACGAGGAGTCATGTCATCACATGCCTGATTGGTGTTGTCTCTAATGGACTGTGTGTATGCATACGTGTACATGAGCTGCTTCTCAGGAACAGAACAGTAACCATGGCAGAGTGCTTGGTACCTCCTGCCGCTTTCCCTTTTAGAAGTCAAATCATATGAACTGAACTTTTTTTGTGGTGATGGAAAATTCTGCTATTGGATGTAATTCCAGTACAGTTGCATAGAATTGCCCTGTTTTCCAGAAAATATGTTGATGGGAGAAGTCCTTCTGTGTATATGTCTCTCTTATCCATTAATGAATAAAACACTGTTGACCAATAGGGAAGTGAGATAGGCCTGACTAGGAGAGAAGGAGGATTCTGGGAAATGTAGTAAAGGAGAGTCGCCATGTGATCCCATGAAGAGACAGGCCGCTGGGGCCCTTGATAAGGTAAGTCTTTATAAAATATATAGATTAATGGTTCTGGTTGATACTTAAGACAGAGCTAGCAAATAAATCCTAGCCATTGGCCAGCAACATTGTAACTAATATAAGTCTCTGTGTGTTATTTGGGGGCCCTAACCTGGCTGCAGAACTCAGGTGGCTGATGGAAAGAGTGATTGTTACAGTGTGTTCTGCTTTTGAATTAGCATCTCCCGAGGCTTTAAAACAACCAGGTCAATGGTATGTCCTTTCCATTGACTTGTGCCTCTCAACTTCCATTCTTGAGTTGGCAGAATCTTTATCCTTAATTTTAAAATTTAGGGTTATTAGGCCAAATGGGGCTAACAACTTTTAGGGAACAGTGAAGAAAATGTAAAAAAAATCTTCAAAAATGATTAAAAAAAGAAAGGAAGTAAGAGAAAACATGCAAAGCAAGGTGCAAAGTGAGATTTTTCAAACTGGCTTCTAAAGAATCTTCATGACTAAATTCCAGATCTCTTAAGAAGAGAAAACATGAAAATATGATAATATCTTACAGATATCTGTGCAACCTCTGTATGAGTCAATCTTTATCTTCTAGAAAACGCATTAAAAAAATCAATTGGTATAACCCACAGGCAAAGTAACTGAAGCATGATGTGGTCAGCGCTTTCAACAGGCATGAAAGTAAATTAGTCTTCAGGTTTGGAGCCAGAGTCCTGGCTTCCTGTGGCTTATGAAACTTGTAGGGCTCCTGACAAGGTTGTGAACATTCTCCCCAGAACATGTGTGCTTGTGTATGTGTACTGGTCATGGGTTGCTCATGCTGCTGAAGTGTTCTGGATAAATTTGTGTGATTCTTATCCCTATCCAGTCATCCATGGACCCCCCCCCAAAAAAAAGACCCCTGAGCAACTGAGGGCTATTTTCTAGTTATCTGACATAGCTCAAGTTCAGTAGAATATTTGCTACTTTATTTACAGAATTAGAGGATCAGAGAGGAGAATGTTAAAAATCAAGTATGGTGGATAGATTTTCAAATATGCAAATAAAATAAATGACAAACAGATCTTTATCCAGGTTTTAGCCCTAAAATATTTGACAAAACAGTCCTGGGAGTAGAATTGCTATGGGTTGGGGTCAGATGGTAGAATGTTTTTCACCAAGGTATTTGCAGCCTCATAGAAAGAGCTTGGTAATGTTGCTTCTGCTTCTATTGTGTCAAACAATTTGAGGAGTACTGGTATTAGCTCTCCTTTGAATTTCTGGTAGAATTCTACAGTGAATCCATCTGGGCCTGGGGTTTTTTTGGTTGGTAGATTTTTGATGACTGCTTCCATTTCATTAGGGGTTATAGGTTTGTTTAACTTGCTTATCTGTTCTTGATTTAATTTTGTTAAGAGATATCTACCCAGAAAATTGTCTGTTTCCTTTAGATTTTTAAATTTTGTGGAGTACAGGTTTTCAAAGTATGACATGATGATTCTCTGGATTTCTTCAGTGTCCCTTGTTATGTCCCCCTTTTCATTTCTGATTTTGTTAATTAGCATGATCTCTCTCTGCCTTTTGGTTAGCTTGGATAAAGGTTTGTCTATCTTGTTGATTTTCTCAAAGAACCAACTCTTTGTTTCATTGAGTCTTTGTAGTGTTTTCTTAGTTTCTACTTTATTTATTTCTGCCCTCAGTTTGATTATTTCTTGGCATCTACTCCTCTGGGGATAGTTTTCTTCCTTTTGTTCTAGAGCTTTCAGTTTCACTGTTAATGCTCTAGTGTGACTATTCTCCAGTTTCTTCATGTGGGCATTTAGTGTTATGAACTTTCTTGTTAGCACTGCTTTCAAAGTGGCCCATAGGTTTGTGTATATTGTGTCTCTTTCTATGAGCCTACAAATATCTTGGTACCCAAGCAACACAAAGGCAAAACAAAAAGAGAGAATTACAGACCAATATCCCTCATGAACATAGACACAAAGATATTCAACAAAATACTGGCAAATCCAATCCAAAATCACACCAGAGAAATCATCCACCATGATCAAGTTGGCTTTATTCCAGGAGTGCAGGGATGGCTCAACATATGAAATTCTATCAATGTAATCCACCATATAAACCAACTGAAGAAGAAAAATCATATGATCCTCTTGCTAGATGCTGAAAAAGCCTTTGACAAAATCCAACATCCCTTCATGATAAAGGTCTTGGAGAGATCAGGAATAACAGAAGCATAAATAAACATGATAAAAGCAATATATAGTAAACCAACAGCCAACATCAAATTAAATGGAGAGAAACTCAAGGTGATTCCTCTAAAATTGGGAACAAGACAAGGCTGTCCACTCGCTCCATATCTCTTCAATATTGTACTTGAAGTCCTAGCTACAGCAATAAGAAAACAAAAGGCAATCAAGTGGATACAAATTGGAAAGGAAGAAGTCAATCTTTCACCGTTTGCAGATGATATGATACTTTACATAAGTGGCCCAAAAAACTCTACCAGGGACCTACTACAGCTGATAAACACCTCCAGCAATGTGGCAGGATACAAGATTAACTCAACAAAATCAGTAGTCCTACTATATACAGAAGAGAAATGTGCTGAGAAAGAAATCAGAGAAATATCACCCTTTACAATAGCAACTAACAAAATAAAATATCTTTTGGTAACACTAACCAAAAATGAGAAAGACATGTATAGTAAAGAAAAAAATTAAAGAATATGCCAGAAAATGGAAGATCTCCCATGCTTTTGGACAGGTAGGATCAACATAGTAAAAATGGCAATTTTGCCAAAAGCAATCTACAGATTCAATGCAATTCCCATCAAAATCCCAACACAATTCTTCACAGACCTTGAAAGAACAGTACTCAACTTCATATGGAATAAGTGAAAAACCCAAGATAGACAAAACAACCCTGTACAATAGAGAAACTTCTGGAGGTATCACCATCCCTGACTTCAAGCTCTATTATAGGGCCATAGTAATGAAAACAGCTTGGTATTGGCACAAAAAATAGACAGACAGACCAATGGAATTGAAGTGAAAAACCATGATATTAACCCACATAACTATGAACGTGATTTTTGACAAAGAAGCTAAATTTATACAATGGAAAAAAGAAAGCATCTTCAACAAATGGTGCTGGCATAACTGGATTTGGACATGTAGAAGATTCCACATTGATCCATATCTATTGCCATGCACTAAACTTAAATCCAAGTGGATCAAAGACCTCAACATAAATTCACCCACAATGAACCTCCTAGAAGAGAAGGTAGGTGTCACCCTTGAACAAATTGGTACATGAACATAACACCAGTAGCTCAAACATTGAGATCAACAATTAATAAATGGGACCTCCTGAAACTGAGAAGCTTCTGTAAGGCAAACGACACAGTCAGCAAGTCAAAATGCCAGCCCACAGGATGGGAAAAGATATTTACCAACCCCACATCAGACAAAGGGTTGATCACCAAAATATACAATGAACTCAAGAAACTAGCCACCAAAACACCAAGCAATGCAATTAAAAGATGGATTGCAGAGCTAAATAGAGAATTCTCAACAGAGGAATCCAAAATAGCTGAAAGACACTTGAGAAAGTGCTCAACATCCTTAGACATCATGGAAATGTAACTCAAACCACTCTGAGATACCATCTTACTCCTGTCAGAATGGCTAAAATCAATAACACCAATGACAATCTATTCTGGAGAAGATGTGGAGAAAGAGGAACTCTCCCCCATTGCTGGTGGGAGTGCAAACTCATACAACCACTTTTGAAATCAGTATGGCGGTTTCTCAGGACAATGGGAATCAGTCTGCCTCAAGACCCAGCAATTCCTCTCTTGGGCATATACCCAAAGAATTCACACCCGTACAATAAGGACATATGTTCAGCTATATTCATAGCAGCATTATTTGTAATAGCCAGAACCTGGATACAACCTAGATGCCCCTCAACTGAAAAATGGATAGAGAAAGTGTGGTATATTTCCACAATGGAGTACTACTCAGTGGAGAAAAATTCAATGGAATCTTGAAATTCACAGGCAAATGGATGGAACTGGAAGAAACCATCCTCAGCGAGGTAACCCATTCACAAAAAGATAAACAGGGTATATACTCACTAATTTTTGATTTTTAGACATAGAGCAAAGGATCACTATCCTACATTCCACACTGCCAGAGGAGCTAGGAAACAAGGAGGCCCCCAAGAGAAGATTGCATAGTCCCTCGAAGAAGGGGATGGGGACAAGAACCCCTGACCAAATTGGAGCCCAGGGGCTGGGAGAGGAAGGAGAGTCTTCATCCAGTTGCTGTTCGAAGCACAAACAGACACCCATAGCTAAGCACTGAAACCATACTACTGGAGTTCAGTTGTGAAGAGAGAGGAAGGTTGAGCCAAGGAGCCAAGACAGGGCTGGAGAGATCTGCATAAACAGTGGACCTGGCCTACTGATAGAATGGAGACACCAGTACTAAAACTGGGGAAACAGCATTGGACCAAACCAAAACCTCTGAGTGTGGGTGCCAGCTAGGAGCCCAAGACAGTCTATGGCTCCTCTGACAGCGGAACCAGTCTTCATCCCTAGAGCACAAATGGACTTTGGGAGCCCATTCCCTGTGGAGGGATACTGTTGCAGCCCAGATACAGATGGAGGGTCTAGACCCTCCCCCAGACAACATGACAGACTTTGTAGGTCCTTGGTAGAGGGCCTCACTACTCCTGTAGAGGAGTGGGGGGTTGGGTTAGGGTGGGGAACATGAGAGGAGTGGAGGATGAGGGAATGGGTTATGGATATGTAAATATGAGTAATTAAAATCATAAAATGGAAAAGAATAAAATATTTTTCATTAAGTAATGATGTTAGCATATGGGAACTTTGAGAGAAGTTATGTTATGAGGTGGGGCCCTCACACATGGCATGAGTGAACTTATAAGGATGTACAAAGAACAGAGTACATTCCTGGGGGAGCCACATAAGAACACAACAATAAGTATCATATATAAATAGTGGAGTCCTAACCAGAACTTGAATCTATCAGTGCTTGAACTTGGACTGTTTGGCATCTAGCATGAAGATAAATAGGTTTCTGGATTTGTTTGTTTGTAGTAAAGTACAAAAATCATAGTATTTTGTTGTTGTTGTTGTTGTTGTTAAAAACAGACCAAATGCACTCAGGCAAGAAATAAAAAGTTTCCTGAGGTGAGGATCATATGGGACTAGCATTCCAGCATTCACATTGGTGGGTCAGGTCAGGGCCATGGCATTGTTTAACTAGATGTAGAAATACACGTGCATGCACACACACACACACACACACACACACACACACACACACATATATATATATATATATATATATATATACAAAAAATTATATATATATATATATATAGAGAGAGAGAGAGAGAGAGGGGGGGCGGGGCAGAGACAGGCAGACAGAGAGAGACAGAAAAAAAAATAAAGAATAGAAAAGAAACACATATAGTATCACCTTGATAATATTTGTGCTAATAATCACACTTGTTGATCCTGAGGACAAACTCTGCCAATGGTAATCTGGCTGTACCAGGGCATGAGATCAGGCAATGTATCAATTCTCTTTGTTTCATTAATATATATATTTCATTATGTATAGTACTTCACAAGGTTTCATGCGAATTTAAGTGACTTAGAAGACACAAAACAATGAGTAATCTGTAATTGTAAGCTAATATTCAGAAATAATAGCAATGAAAACCAGATAATTTAAAATGACAGAATATTTTACAGTCTTGGGTTAATTTACTAAATTATTATTAGTATCGTTAGTTCTTTTATACGCAAGGCAAGAACATTATGAAAATATAAATATGTACCACGTGATGAGAGAGGTGGGTTTGGACATTTACCAAATCTGTGAGTGAGAGACATAATATCTGATTAGACCATTTACAAGACACATTTTCTTCTTTTATTTTCCAGACAGGCTTTCTCTGTGTAGCTTTGGAGCCTATCCTGGCACTCGCTCTGGAGCCCAGGCTGGCCTGGAACTCACAGAGATCCGCCTGCCTCTGCCTCCCGAGTGCTGGGATTAAAGTCATGGGCCACCAACGCCCAGCAAGACACATGTTCTTTGCTTAGAAGGATGTAGGTGGAAGACAGTTGGTTAATTTTAGGTAGTTAGGGTCCTATAAGCTTGAGTTTTTCATTGTGAAGCTATTCTACATGAGGTAGGATGGGGGGTGGGGGTATATGTTTTATCTTCCATGATATGATGTGAAATTTGAGATTTTTATTTTTTTATCTCTCTTGCTTCTTATTGTTCAATTGGCACACAGAATCAATACCACAGATTAGTAATTATTTATTTGATGCCATAGAAAGAGTTGGTTGCTCCATTATTTCCAAAGAGTGTGACTTGAATTTATGTTAATGTTGTGAGTGCTCTGTCCTCTTGCCAGTGACCAGTAGCATCCTACTGGACCAGAGCATAGTCAACAAGTCAGTCTAGGAATCATCATTAGTGGAGGCAGACTGACTTGTCCCCTCAGCTTGTACTCTCTCTGAGATAGGACACATACGGTGGCAGGCAGAACACTTCTCAGCATGGATTTATGCATGTTTTTTAATGGTGGATTTTAGAATTCTGCAGTTCTTAATTCAATAGTGAATTAACTGGAGGCAATTACTTAATAGGGTTTTTAATGTCAAGGTGCTTCGACTTGTGAGATTGAAAGATATTTATCATATTTAGGATTAAAATATTTTGGCAATGTCAGAGAAAGAGGCATCAGTGTGTTTTAAAGATCTCTGCTTATGAATTAAATAAAATTGCTGTCTATTCTTACTGCAAGGAATCACTTTTTCTCTTAGCATGACAGAGAAGAGACAATTGTTATCTACACATTCACTGGTTACACAAGGAAAACATTCAAACCCCGTGTGCATTCAAGCCCAGTGCGATACCTATTTTTGGTTATCAACTTGGCTACATCCGAAAATAATTAAATCCCAGAGATCTGGATACACCTATGAGAGACATTTTCTTAATTCTTTTGAAGTGGGAAGACCCAGCTCTAATCTGGATCTCATGAGGTGAGAAGATCCACCTTAAGTCTGAAACACAATTTCTGTTGGCAGCATATATAAAGGACATGTGGAAGGAATCTCTTTCTTTGCTTGCCTGCTCTCACCCTCACTAGCAAGCCCATTCCTTCCCTGGTATTAGAGCCTACTTTTCAGGATCCCAGCATAAAATGAAGACCAGCTGAGACATCCTGCCTAGTGGACTGAGGAACTACTGGATTCTTAAATCTTCCATGGTAGACAACCATTTTTAGAACAGCTGGATCACAGCCTGTGAGCCAGTCTAATAAATCTCATAAATCTTAAAATTCTATAAGTTTTGTTCTTCTAGGGAACCCTGACTAATACACACAGAAATCATAAATGACTGTACCAGTGCTCATTTATAGGACCATCAGAGCCTATAGGCTGCCTGTCCTGTATCTAGTCCCCAAACCAACAGCATCCCATGCTTCTGTTGGAGTTGGAGTTGGGTTTGGAGTGTGACCTACAGACTCAAGTGTTTTAAACTGTTTTTCTCTGGCTGGTGGTGCTCTTTGAAGTGTTTGTGGGATATTTAGAACATGGTGAGGACCTGGCAAGCAAGCAGATCTCACTAGGCTTTTTGAAGTTACTATGCCACCCCTCATTCCATTTGCACTCTCTCTTTCTTGTTCTGCTTCTGTGTTTCCAGGGCTCAGTCCCAGCAGTTGACAGGCCTCAGAGAAGAAGTAAGGAGTTGGTGAGGGAAAGATGAGCCAGGCATGATGGTTAGGAGAATCTTGTAGCCTGACAGACTAGCAGACAGAGTATTTCTTTATTTAAACAGAATTCAGTAAGCAGAGATAGATTCATGTTATTCCAAAATATAGATCATATCATTTTTTTTTATTTTGGATATGTGTTTCACTTTTTCTTGCATATCTTTTAGTCATTATTGATAAACCATTACAGAACAGAGTTATCATTTACAATCATTTTTCCTCAAGTTTAATGTCATTGATAAACAGTTATCTTTTATAAACATTTTTACTCATCAATCCCATAACCCAATTTTTAAGAATCTAGAGGCATAATACAGCCTGTTCTTAGGCTAGTAGCCTTTGTGACTTCAAGAAAAGTGAAAGCTAAACAAAATCTCCGAGTCAGTCTGTGCACTTTTCCAAATACCAAGCAGTGTATTGTTAACACTTAATGGTCTGAGTGCACAAGAAAAATCATCAGATGAAAGCTGTTTCAGTTATTATTTAAATTATGGTGAAATATAATATTTATATTTTGTATCTCCATAGAATTTTTTTATGCATCTAATCCTGACATATTTTGTTCTTTGGTCATATGACATCACAGTGGCTCTGAGTGAGCTGACTTTTCAAAAAAAGTAAGGTCATGAAATCTCATTCTTTTCTCATTTTTCTCCATCATTCTTTGCTCATAAATATAAGTCTCTATGTACAGCAGAGGTTACTTCAGCTAACCTAACTTTGTTGCTGAATATGCCTTATAATTGCTGGAGTGTATAATGGGAAGAGGACTGTAATCTGATCTGTGGCCAACTCCTCTAGCCCACCAAATCTTGTTGACCTTTTAAAGTTTACTTTGCTTTGATTATCTTGTTCCTGTAAGTTCAGGGACAGAAGTTTCAAGAATATCTCATAGCCTCATAAAGAGACCCCTGGCTTCTTTGTATGTATCACAACCTCCAAGGCACAAGGAAGACCTACAAGTAGGTAAGGTTATTGCACTAAAAGCAGGAGAAGCAGTATGTTTGTGACTTTCCTGGGGAAGTTTAGAAACAGTATTCCTGGGAGAAGGCATAAATGATTCATAAAACATTTTTCATCCATCCAGTATCAACAAATTGTACAAATATTAAAAGTCCCCCAAGTATGCAACAGGCAGAGAGCAAAACAAAAAGTGACATGGCAGCCATGATGTGGTTCAACTTTTCTGGATCTTTGTCAAGCAGCTGTGCTGGCTTTATGACTTTTGCAGTTCCCATTAGATACAGCTGTGCCACATTGTGAACTGCTTCTAGCATATGGTCATATTGCCATGGAATGAGCTATTTCTCTATCCTTACCATCCATGATAGATGGGAACCCTCGGAGACATCCTTACCCCCTGTGATGGAATGCTATGAAACAGTGAGCCAAATAACCGTTTTCCCCCAATACCTTGTTTGTGCTAACTGTTTTGGTCATAGCCATGCACAAAAGCAAAAATATATGTACTATTAATTGAAAAACATAAAAAGTGACTGATGAAGTTTCATGGGAAATTATAGCTATGAATCTCAGAACACAGTAAATTAACCAGTTCATTTATTTTGGAATGCCAATTCTGTTTTCCTACAGAATGATTAAAAGTTTAATTTATCACTGATAATTTAAAATATTATGTTATTAAAGGATTTTGTTCCCACTTCTTACTAATGTATTAAAATAACTAGTAAATAGAGTAAAATTAATTTAGATTAAATAAGAGAAGTACCCAGGATTAGAGAGACAGATGTGTATTTTCTGATGTCTGTTTAATGCACTGTAGGTGATGCAGGTTGAAGGTGATTGGAAGGAGGAAATAGGGGCTGGAGATATGGTTCAGCAGTTAAGAACAGTTGGAGTCTCACTGGCTAAACAACTGCTCTTAAGGGTAGGCCACAAGTCCAGCCGTCAATGGCCAACAGAAAATGAGCTCAACAGCATCATTAGAGGTTCTTTTCCTCATAATGTGTGTCAGGGATTTTGTTTTAAATATCTTACTTTTCTTCTCTCTTTTTACCTTATAGGTCCTTTGCATATATATATTATGGCTTCCAACTTGTGGTTTTCGTGGTATTCCTGAGTGTGCCAGCAAGTGGGTCTTTGCAAATCTATCATGTGCCTTTTCCTGAGCTCTTTTCCTTCTATTTGTTTGTAATGTCCTGTTCCGATGTGCTACTTTTTGTCTTATCTTATCTATTTTGTTTCCTCATTATCCCTTGGGGCCTACTTGCTTTCTAATGAGAGATAGAAGGGAGTGGATTCTGATAGGGGTGGAGATGAAGAGGAGCTGGGAAGAGGAGAGGGAGGGAAAACCACAGTCTGAGCATATTATGTGAGGAAAATGTGTTTTCAATAAAAGGGAAAATTGAACTCCATAGATCACAGCATGCATTAAAGCATATTCCATCTGAAACCATGGTAAGGGACAGTTTTCCATTCGCTGCTCTGAAAGGGCATTTTAAGTGTGCCTCTTAGTATTCACTAATTATCATAATATTTGCTATCTTTTCTTTCTCTTAAACACTTTTCAAAGCCCTAGATAAAGTCAGGACAATGGAAGAAAGTGTTGTACAAAATAAACTTTTAGAAACACTCTTATCTGGAAATTGAAAAAAATCTTATTCTGGATATTTATGTAGGTCATAATTAGTCTTAAAATATAACCTTGCTATTTATAATGCATAAAGCTATAAAACTTAATCATTAAACATAAAACACGTATTGTAGAGGATCAGAATTCAATTGCTAGAGCCCACATGGTGACTCACAGCCATATGCAACCCCAGTTCCAAGGAATCTAACACCCTCTTCTCACCTCCCTTGGCATCAAGAATCCATGTGGTGCACATAATACATTTAGTCAAAGCACATAAAGTAAAATAAATAAATCTAAAATAAAAAATTTAAACATAGATGTGTGGTGATAAACTATTTATGATTTAATAAAGCTTACCTGAGGATTCAGAAAGCAAAGTCTGCCACAAGCTACAGTGGATAGGCAGTGGTGGCATACACCTTTAATCCCAGAAATCAGGAGACAAAGGCAGATGGATCTCTCTGATTTCAAGACCACCCAGGCTTACACAAGATTGAATCAGTCTTAAAGATTAACAGAGCTCATGCCTTTAATCCCAGGACTCATGAGAGGTATTTAATACAAGAACAGAGCAAGTAGAAGCATTTATTCTACAGCCAGGCTGAGGAGAGGTTATAGTCTGAGGCTTGGTGAGAGCTCCTGGAGATACATTAACCCACTCAGTCTGAGCCTGAGGTAAGAGTTAGTGGCCTGTTGCTTTGCTTTTCTCAACTTCAGCTTGAAGCTTGAACTCCAAAATCAATCTCTCAGTCTTTTATTAATTTGTGATGCATAGAGAAAATGAGCAGAATAATTTCTGCATATGGACTAATTTATCTAGGACTTAGCTATTCTTAGCTTATCATCACTAAGAACAGGTTAGCCACTTTACATGAAACTCTATATACTGTGTGTGTGTGTGTGTGTGTGTGTGTGTGTGTGTGTGTGTGTGTGTAGGTGTGTAGAGAGAGGGGGGGTATAAATGGGCACCAATTGGTAACACAAATAATATCAACTCAGAGACAGATATTGGGATTCAAGCTGAAGATCAGAGAAGCAAAGTAGCTACCCAGTAGCTCTTATCTCTACTTCAGACCAAAATGGGTGATCCTGTCTCCACAAATCCTCAGAATGCAATGATCTCCACAAAACTTCAGGCTGAAATCCTCTGAACTCCTGTCTCCTCCTGCCTTATATTCCTCTCTCCACCCAGCTGTATCACTCCTGTCTCCACCTCACTAGCATTGGGATTAAATGTGTGTGATCCCATGTGTTAAGATCACCTTTGTGTGAGGTGTTTCTCTTTTAGACTGGATCAATTTCATTTAGCTCAGTGTGTCTTGAACTAACAGAGATCTATCTTCCTCTGTCTCCTGGAGTCCTGGGATTAAAGGAGTGTACCACCCCTGCCTGGCTTCTAAGGCTTGTGGCTAGCTTTGAATTCTGAACCCCCAGGCAAGCTTTATTAAATCATAAATAATATATCACCATATATACCTTAATGTAGATATGGATTCACAAAGAATTTTTATACAAATTAGATCTTTAGAAAACAGAAATGTTGACGCACATAAAACACTGTGTAGCTTTGATCTAGACATGGTCCAGGGGATCCCAAATTTGAGTGGGTAGAGGAAATAAAGAGGCCATCTTGGATACTGTTAATCTTCAAAGGAAACTAGTTCATGTAAGGAGTTCAAAGTCAAGTGAAAACATGAGTTACTCTCATCCACTGTCATCCTGTTTCAGAGGTGGCTGGTTCCCCAAATGAATTCAGTATGTATGTGAAATGCCAGCATGAATCTTATTCCTTTCTTTTTTGAAGCTTATATTATTCCTAGCAGAAATTCACCAGCCAATGATGCTTCAATTCCAAACTGTTAATGGAGGGACCTGATTTCATCTCATTCCCATCTGTCGGATGCAGTGGATTGTTGAAAACCCAACTTGGCATCGACAGGAAAGCTTTCTCTACTCACCTCAGTCGGTACAGGGGAGACTGAAGCAGTCATTAAGCATTGCTAACCTTGACCTTAAATCACAAAATCCATTAATTGGTGTTCTAAATCCCAGGGATAAAAGATGAAGAATGATGGACATCCAAACGGGAGTCTGGGTTGCCGAAAGCTTAGCAGACCATGGCTTATGGATGCCCCTCTCTGTCCTTTGATTACAGCTAATGCTGTCTAGGCATGTTCCCTTCCTTGTGGCTTGCTCAGCATCCCAAGCAGTGATTCTCAGAGGCAAGTCTTGGCATTTTGCTTTCACAAACATGGCTTATGAATTTCAGAGAAGTTCAAGACTGCCTAGATCCCAAGTTTATGCATTCATGGGAATGGAGTTTTCTGGCATCCAAACACATGTAATCAATTTTCTACTATCATCCTGGTCAAACATCTGGCCCTCCTGTGAGTCTAGAGCAGATACAGAGATGATAAGAAAGATTTCCTGGCTGTAAGTCTGTGAATGTCTAACAGAGCAAAGAAAATTAAACTGCTGTCACCAGAGAGAATGGAGATCGTTTCATAGTTTTGTTTCTCTTTTTTTGTATTATTTGAATTTTATAAGTGATTTTAATTCCTATTCTTTGATTTAATAGTTTTGAAATTAAAATGAATTTCTCCTTCTGTTTTCTCCTTCCAACTCTTCCTACAAACTCTGCTTTTTCTCAAATTCATGGCCTCTTTTACTTTAATTGTTCATATGCATATTCCTACAGATATAAATGTAACCTGCTCCATCCATATAAAGTTATAAGATCTCAGGGATGACCTCTCAATATTGGGTAAATAACTAAGGGAGGCAAAGAGTTGGAATAGTAGTCTTCCCCTGGGAAGTGTCCTCACCCAATTTAATTCATTAACCAATATTGAATATTATTATTATTATTATTATTATTATTATTATTATTATTATTATTGTGGGTATAGGATTGTGAGTAAGGATGTGCTTGTGCAAAGGCATGGCAAGGGTCAAAGGGCAATTTTTGAAGTCAGTTCTCTCCTCACACTCTAGGTTCCAGGGATCCAGCAGAAGTTGTCAGCTTTGCAATGAAGCAAGCAATTTTAAATGCTGAAACACCCTGTTGTCCTTTGTATCCCTTGATGGTTAAAGGAAAAAAAGGTTAGAGAAAAAGTCAATCATCAGTCTATTTTACTTCGTTTTCCTGTATTTTTTCTGCTTCTGCTTCCTGTATACTTCCTTCCCTTCAGTTAGATCCCAGACTGCCTCAGAATATGGTTGATAGCAAAATTCCCCATGTGCTACCTCGTTTTTTTCTTATACTCACAGTTTCAATATTATAAAACTATTCTGTAGTCAATGAATTAATGTAAACCCACACTTTGAATACTATGATTAGACCAAACATTTTTGTATGTTTTTTTGAGACAGAGTTTCTCTGTGTAGCTTTGTAGACCAGGCTAGCTTTGAACGCACAGAGATCTGCCTGCCTCTGCCTCCCAAGTACTGGGATTAAAGGTGTGAGCCACCACCACCCAGCACAATTTTTTTTCATAAAGCTGTGTTTGGGAATTTTATAGGGCAGACTTTCATAAGTAACTGGAATTTTTTGGAAATATATATATATATATTTGGAATGAATAGAAAATAAGAATGAATAGAAAATACCACTCAGGTTGTACGTATGATTGGTTTTATCCAATTCTGGTAAAACATCCTTTTCTCCCACACTACTCCCCATCCCACTGAATCCAGGTCTCTGTTTCCTGAAGAACTAAACCTTCAACAGTAAAGACACAGAGGGTAGGAACCTTGAGAGTGGTCTCTATTTGAAGAACATTTCCCAAGTTTCCTTTTACTCATTCTTAATCAAGAAGTACTTGACTTTTCCTAGCCTTTCTTCTAGGAAGGTTCCTGTAGGTATTGCACACCAAGGCACTATCATATGTCTTTCTTTTAAAATTATTTTTTAGTTTTTAGTTTTATAATACTCTCATCCTACGATTAACATCTATTTCCAGCTGGAAGCTCTCTTGGCAAACTCTTGGGGAGCAGAGACTGTTCAGGTAAATGAAGTATATGAAGTAAATGTGAAAGTGTAGTGTGCGGAGTCTACAAGTAAGTGAAAACTCAGGGTTCCACCCTGCAGCCCTTAGTTCCTGGTTTAGACAGAAAGGTACCAAATGGCCAGACTTCACCTTTAATGCTTTCATTTTCACTTTCTCCCAGAACCCAAGAACTTTCAGTACAGTTTTTCCAAAACATATTATTCTTTTTATTAGAAGTTTCTTATGGGCCTAGGTTGATCTATCATTCATTCTATGATATCTGGCATCCAAAGGAAAAAGTCTAATGTTGGCTCCAGATATTCAGTGTGGTTGGAAATGAATCACAAATACACATTTGAAGAGTAGCATTAGGTTCAAATCCCAGATGCTCTGACTCCTATCACTGGCACTTTTAACAACCTGCAAAATGGCCTTCCTCATGATCTTCGAATACTCCGTGTATCACACACTATATCTACCATCTCTTGTTTACATTACTTAATTATTGTGATATAGTCAGTACATGTGTTTGCAAGGAAAAGAGGAGCAACTAGCAACTTCCAAGGTCCTTAGGATCCTCTTGTTCATGCATTTTATATTCTTGTATTTATTGATTTTTCCAATGGTTCCTTGTATATTTTATTGATAATATGGAAAGATGAAATAAGATGTTTTCCAGCACAATGTACAACTAATATTGTCAGACTTTATTTTTTATTCATTTTTTCTAAAGCAAATGAACAAATGATGGGCATCAGGATACATTTCTCTTCTGCCTTTGAAGAGGTAATCTCAAATAACGTTCACACTCAAAAAAGCATAAAAACAAATATATGAACAGATAAAGGATAAAATGATTTTTTTTAGTAGAGGCTGTATCTACTCATAGGGATAATGCTTTCCATCCCTGTGTGTATATGTTGTGTGTTTATGTGTGTTTTGTGTGTATGTGTGGTATTTATGTGGTATGTATGTGTGTGTGTGTCATATGTATGGTGTGAATGTTTGTTTGTAATATGTGTTTATATGTAGTGTGTGTATTTATGTATAATGTGTGTTTATATGTTGTTATGATAAATCTGCCAAAAGCTGCTGAGTCCCACCGCCAGGTGTGTGCTTTACGCCAGCCACCCGCCAGAGTTAGGGCCCCAATTAATGCACAGAGAGACTTGTATTATGTACAAATGCTGCTTGGCCAATGACTAGGATTTTCATCTGTTAGCTCAGTCTTAATTATCATAAATCTATATATTTTATAAGACTTATCTTATTGGACACCTTCCATTGGTGTCTTCTCTTGCCAGTGGATCACATGGCGCTGCTGGAAGAGGAGTGGAGGGGAAAAGGGACCACTTCTTGTTTGTCCTTGATTAAATGAGTCTCCTTGCTATGTCACTTCATGCCTGGATCACCACTTCTCTACTATATTTCCCAGAATCCTCTTTGACTCCTAGTCCCATCTAACTTGCTGCCTCATTGGCCAAACAGCATTTTATTTAACAATCAATAAGATGAACATACACAGTACATTCCCCATCAATATGTAGTGTGATGTGTGTGTGTGTGTGTGTGTGTGTGTGTGTGTGTGTTTTATTTTGACACAACTATCACTGAATAAATTAAGAGACAACATGGAATGAAAAGCAATCTGAAGTCATACTTTCAAGAATATAAATTCTGGTGGTGAAAGTTCTTTTTGGTAGTTTAAAAGATGCTTTATAATTCTCTACATCATATTTTCTTTATGGCTTTAAGATGGCAATGTCTACCACAAAAGGACTGAATATGCTGCCATTAGATTAAGAAAAACAAAGTATGATAATAAAGAGGCTTAGAAGTGGATTTCAACTCATTCAAGCTCATTTTCTTTCCCAAAGAAGCACTTTTCTTTAGCATACAGCTGCCCAAAAAAGCTCAATAAGAGCTACAAGTTTGACTTTGCAAGAGCCAAACATTTCACATGACTTCTTCTCTTGTTATGGTTTAGATTTTAACCCAACTGGGAAACAGGAGAGTGGTTCATCTCTCTTTACCTTATCTTTCTCACATGTAGCCATGACCAATAAAATAAGCATATTTCAGGGTTAATATCTGTTAGAACTCTACAGATCATGTGAAGATTGTTTTGTCACTGTTCTTGCTGAATAAGCTGGACTTATCTGGACATCAGTTAAATCATCCTAGCAAGGAAAAAGTTACGTTCATCTCCACACAGAAGAAAGAAGAAGCATAAGGACTGTATGATCTCAACTAACATGTGTTATTCAGTACCAACTCTGTCAGCTGTCAACTCAGACATTATCCCTAGGTTGTATGATACTTGAAAGGAAAGTTTGGAATCAAGTTTTGTTAAAGTAGAGAGCCACAATGGGAAAGTGAACATTAATTAATATGTATGAACCTAATTTTCTCACATATATAATGATGAAATGATATATAAATCAAGATACTTTTATAAGTGTATGAGGGACTTAAGTGTGTAGTACTTAAAGTATAGTGCTTAGCATAAAGGGAACCATCAATAAAAGACATACACTAAATCACTATGATAAAACCACCCAACAACCTGACATTTTTTTTAATATTTGTTGTGACACAATAGAAATAGGCAGAGTGAAAAACTTTGGACCTGTGTCAGGTAGCCAAGGTAACAAAGTATGATAGGGCTTGCACAGTGACACTTGCAGTTTTCAATGGAAACCATTCCACAGTCATGTGCCTGGTGGTTTGAGACACTGAAAGCCATTCTTGACAGCATCAATATGTTTATGATAATAGTTATTCATAATGTTTATACAATATTAAACTCCCTAATCACAGGAAGATTTTATCTTTAAATACATCCAATTTTCATTTTCTTTCTTTTTATTTTAGTTGAGGTCTCATTATATAGCTTAGGTTGCATTAAATGTTACTCAATATCCCAGGGTATCCTATAATCCATGTTGTTTTTTCTGCCTCAAATGTTCACAATATTTGGTTTCTGCATGTTTTTCTAGGGACCTGGTTCTATTCATCAACCCCACTTGAACCTTAGTGTAGAAGTAACAAGTGCGTTAATAAGGTATAAGTTACTTTGGACCAAAAAAAATATGTCATTACACCAAGTAATCGGGAAGTCTGACTAACCAGTGACTGATACTATACAGTCTTTCTATTTGGCCTCAAATGATGTCACAGACCTGTATCTGTACCAGCTCTGGTTTTTTATTTATATACTGACTTTAGGCTCCATGTAGATGAAAGGTGATGGTTCTTATGTTCAAGAAAATTTCTTTTCAGAAATCTAAAGCAAAACTCTTGGATAAGTCCCAATCAATCCTGCATGTTCAGTTCCTAAAATGAACACTGTGAAATGGACAATGAAATTAAGAGAAGGTGATATAGATGTAATCACTGAATCAGCGAGGTCATCAAAAATGACAATAGAACAATATCAAAATTGGTATCATTTTGAAGAAAATCAGAGCTTTTTATTAACAGGAAGAGGGGAGGGTTGTATAAAATGAGCATAGAAAAGATAAACTTCATAGAGTATGTGTGTGTCATTTTCTAGAGAATCTTTCTCCACCACATCTATACACTGGGATTGCCTCTGTTTTATAGTGCTATCTAAAGTGTCATTCCCTAATTTAGGCTCAATTCCCTGTCATCCAGCTGTGTCAACCCAACTCCTCAATTTATGCCAATGGCACTTCTATATCTCCTGTAGATGTGATTATAACCTTAGATATTTTGTGCAGTTATCTTCACTGCTCCTGGAGAGCAGAGACTCCATCATGTCCTCAGCAAATGTCTCAATGCAAACAGTGACTCAGAGTCAGAAAACACATTCTGAATACTGAACTAAATTTTCAAAATGCTATATATTTAAAGTAATAATTAATATAATTTCTTATTTTTAATGTATTTTGTTATTCAAAATAATTTTAACTTTAACATATTTTGATCATATTCTTCCCTTCTTTCTAGTACTTGCTGATCCTTGCTGCCTCTGTACCAATCCAACTTTAAGTTCTTTCTCAAAATAACAAAGACCTATTTCAACAACTCCTCTAAACCAAAGCAAACCAAACCAAACAAAATCGCAAACCCCCTACAAAAGCACCAACTGCAACTAAATATCAGAACATAAAAAAAAAAAAAAACTGCGTGATCCCTTATATGCTGGCTAACTCCTCCTGAGCATGAGGCCTGCCCTGAACTAGTTGATACCCAGTATTACTCCATTGAAGAAGAAAACTTATTTTCCCTCTACCAGGGGGTGTAGATCACAGTTCATTTGTTTACATTTACTAGAATGGGTATATTTTTATTCATTCATTGCTTCATTCATTCATTTTAATATATAAAATACAATATAATAAGGTAAAATGAAAACTATCACATTGAAGTTAGACAAGACAAACCAACCAAAGGCAAGGAACCCAAGAAAATCCACAAGGAGGCTCTTGTTTGAACAGTCAGGAATCCCATAAAAACACTACACTGGAAGGCATAACATGAATGCAGAGGATCTGGTTAGACTTGTGCAGATCCTGTGCATACTGTTTCTGTTCCTGTGAATTCATATGAACTTCCCTAAGTTGATTTAGAGGTATTGTTCTGCTGGAGACCTTCATTCCCTCCACCTTACATTCATTCACCATCCTTTTCTGTGGGATTCTCTGAGCTCTGGGATAGGGAAACTTGAAAGACATCCCATTTAGTGCTGAGTGATCCAAATCTCTCTCTCTCTCTCTCTCTCTCTCTCTCTCTCTCTCTCTCTCTCTTTCTCTCTCACATCTGACTGAGGGTCTCTGATGGGGGAAGTACTTCTGTGTATGTTTATCTTATTGATTGTTGAATAAAATACTGTTTGACCAATGGCAAGCAAGGACTAGGAGTCAAAGAGGATTCTGGGAAATGTAGTAGAGAAGGGATGATCCAGACAGGAAATGACATAGCAAGGAGACTCATATTTAAGCAAAGGAGAAACAGGAAGGGTCCCTTTTTCCCCTTCCTCCTCCAGCGACAGGATGTGATCCACTGGCAAGGAGGGACGCCAATAAGGCATTCGATAAGATAAGTCTTATAACATATACAGATTTATGATAGTTAAGACTGAGCTAGCAGATGAGGAATCCTAGTCATTGGCCAAGCAGCTTTGAACCTAATACAAGTTTCTGTGTATTCATTTGGGCCTAACTCTGGCGGGTGGCTGGCGTAAAGCTCACACTTGGCGGTGGGGCTCTGACAGCTTTTGGCGGAAAGATTTATCATAACAGGTCTCTACATTTTTCCCATCTGCTGCAGAAGGAAGCCTCTCTGATGATGACTGAATGAGGCACTAATCTACAAGTGTAGCAGAATATAATTAGGAGTCAATTTATCACCACATTTTTTTGAGATCAGAATTATTTGGTTTTACCTTAAGTTCTGGGCTAACTAGTCTCAGGTTCTTGGTCACCCATGCAGTGTTGGGTATGGGTTCCCTCTCATTGAGTGGGCCTTAAGTCAAATCAGTTGCTGGTTGATTACTTCCACAATTGATCAACACCTGAAAGTGGAAATAGAATCAATATATAAAACCCAAATTGAAGGAAATATGGAAATGCAACATTTAGAAATTCAAACAGGAACAAGAGAGGCAAGCTTCACCAATAAAATAAAACAGATGGAAGAGAGAATCTCAGGTATGGAAGATAGGATAGAAGAAATGAATACATCTATCAAATAAAAAGTTGTATCAAAAAAAATCCTGTCAAAAAATCCAGGGAATCTTGGACACTATAAAAAGATCAAATCTAAGAATATTAGGAATAGAGAAAGGAGAAGTATCCTAGTTCAAAAGCATGGAAATATTTTCTACAAAATCTTAGAGAGAATTCCCCTAACCTAAGGAAGGACATGAATGTGAAACGTACAAGGAGCATTCAGAACACCAAATAGACTGGTCCAGAAAAGAAAGTCCCCTCAGCACACAATAATCACACCCCCCAAAAAATACTGAACAAAGAAGGACTATTACAAGCTTTAAGGGAAATAAGACCAAGTAATATATAAAGGCAGACCTCCTGGAATTATACCTGATTTATCAGCGGAGACTCTAAAAGCCAGAGGGCCTGGATAGATGTTCTGTAGTCTCTGAGAGACCACAAGTGACAGACCAGACTAATATACCCAATCACCATAAATGGAGAAAATAAGACATTGCATGATAATTCCAACTTTAAGCAATATCTATCTACAAATACAGCCCTCCAGAAGTTGCCAGAAGGAAAACTCCAACCTAAGGTTAACTACATCCAAGAAAACACAGAGAATAAACAATCCTAGATCAACATAGTCAAAATAAGAGAAGCACACACACACACACACACACACACACACACACACACACACACACCACCACCACCACCACCATGACAACCACAACCATAACCATCACCACCACTGACAATAACAACAACATAACAAAAATCAACAATCATGGAGAGATATCAATGGTCTCAATTCCCTAATTTAAAAAAGAAAAAAAAAAAAACACAGGCTAACAGAATGGTTGCGAAAACAGGATCCATCCTTCTGCTGCCAACATCAACTCTAGACATTACTTCATGATAAAGGCTTGCAAAAAATATTCCAAGCAAATCAACTTAAAGAGCAAGCTGGTATAGCCATTTTTATACCTGACAAAAAGACTTCAAACCAAAACGAATCAGAAGAGAGATGGAAGGATAGTACATACTCGTAAGAGAAAAAAATCCACCAATGCCCTCCCCCACAAGGGCACCCAAGTTTGTAAAAGAAGCATTACTACCACTTAAAACACGTATTGACCCTCTCATACAGTAGGAAACTTCAATATCCACTCTCATCAATGGACAGGTCATCCAAACAAAAACTAAACAGAAAAATGCTGGAGGTAGCTGATGTAATTTCAGCTTAAAAATGACACAATGAAGAATGAAAAAAAAAATGAGCTCTGGTTCCATTTCTTTGTATGAAATAGATTTTGCATGGAAAACATGTGGTGCCTTGTCTCAGAAATTGGCTCTGACTCCCAGTTAGCTCTGAGCTCATGTGATAGATAAGCAAAGAGTGTCTCTTCAATTATGGAGCAGAAGCTGTTCCGTGTAACTAGCCTCCAAATCACCATCTTAACGTAGTGATTATTGGTTTATGGGAGTTGCACAGACTCTTATGTCAGGAAGCAGATGAGAGACTGGAGAGAGACATATGCTTGAGTGGAAGTAATGTTTTCCTAGGCATTTCTCTGCTCATTAGAGGGTCCATGTGATTCATAAACATAAGTGGCAATTGGAGATGAGATTTCAGCTAAAGGGTTTGTCTAAAACAAAGTGTCATCAAACCATGGCCTAGTCTTTCCTTTAGTCATATTGTCTTTCACATGGCATAAATGAACTTTTGCAGGACAATCAATCCTGATAACTAGCAGAAACGAGCAGATGAGGCAGAACTATTACTTAAGTTTTATAGTTTTAAATCACGATTTATTTCCTTGGTGCAAAATGCAGCTCTAAATGGCGAGTTTCTGTGGGTTTTGTAAATTGAATTGGTTAAGGCCTAAGAATTTGGAATGAATTATATGCGTTTTGTATTTTAATTTTTATTTTGCAATTAAAGTGAAATAATACTGAAATATTTATTGCATATTTTCCATATATTATGAAATTTAAATAAATAGAAAGCATTCCTGTTTCTTGCTAAGAATCATTGCTATTGGAAGAATCAAGTGCAATTCTTTGTACACATGACTGAAAACAAGTGCAAAGAGAAGGACAAATGGGAAAAACCTCAGTATATCATTATATAATGATATTGGTTAGCAAAGGTAGACTTGGGTGAAGGGTTGCTCTTTGCTTTGAAGATTCTTAAATTAGCTGATATCTAGTGAATATGTACTAAATAATGGACTTCCATTGTTACGATAAATCTTTCCGACAAAAGCCGCCAGAGCCCCACAGCTACGTGTGCACCTCATGCCAGCTGCCTGAGTTCTGCCCACCTCATGGATGGATAAAAAATAAGCAGACTTATATCAAGTGAGGGAAAGAAGAGAAACCCATTATGCTGTGGTGATGTGTGAAGGCTTCAGGAAGCTCTGAGGTCCTCAAAGCTTGAGGTCCACATGCTAACACAGGCATAGACACACATACACAGCAAAGACAAAGTATTAAACCTGTAACAGGAAGATGTAGAGCTGACATCATATCTCTAGACACAATTTAAGGACAGAAATTGCAGTTTCTTCTACAGTATTGTGAATTTAACATTTTGCTCTCCAAAAAATAGGATGTCCGTATTAAAAATCTTGACCAGTATGCCTCACAGGTATCCAATACATAGGGTTTGTGACTGAATTATCCCCTGAACTGGAATGAGCTCTCTATGCCCCTGCCTTTCCCCTCCCGTGTTTGTGTGTGTGTGTGTGTGTGTGTGTGTGTGTGTGTGTGTGTGTGTGGGTGTGTGTGTGTCTGTGTGTGTAATTTCTACTTAGATTTCGAGGTGCAGTTCATTATGCTTTGTGGCTCAGAACTAAGACAGTAGAGTCACACCTCTACTTCCTTTCATCAGTGAATAAAACTTCAGAAAGAGAAGCCCATCAAGGCAGATGGAAAGTCTGCATAACTTTAATTAATATTCAGAGAAAGACACTTAAGAAACATTTCATCTGAAAATGGCAAGTTTGGCAGGTGATAAGAGGTATGTAGGAAGACATGGGTCATATTTGTCTTGAAAGAGATCTGTGATAAAACTAGAAAAAGTAGTTCAGATCAACAATGGACTTCTGAGAACAGTGTGATCTAATTGTTGGAGATAACGGGTCACATTGAGATATAAAACCTGTCCTTGGAAGGAGCCACAAGCTGTGTACCTATACAGGAAGTCATCATACCTGGCTCTGTAAACAGCCAAATATATTCTAGGAAGTATGCATATATTCATTTCAACACATAACACATAGTTTGACTTTTACTTTTAATACACTAGATAGTCATTGATAAAATGTTTAAATTACAATTTGATTAGTGTATTGTGACTTGAAAAGTAAGAGGCTGTTTTTAATGAGGTAATTTACATCTAGAAATAATAGTATCGGGCATTTGATTTGTTTTTAAACTATTAACAGCTTTATGGAGATACAAGTCATATATCATATCATTTACTACTAGTGTGTATAAGATAATAACCTTTAGTTTTTTTCAAAATATGTACAAGCATTACCATTGAAAGTCAGTAATAGTTTAAGTATTTTTGGTAAGCTGTTTCATAACCACCTCTGGACAGGGGGATCCCTTATAGCTGGGTATGCAGGCTTGCTCTTGCAGTATGGAAGTCTGTTCTGAATTTCCATATGTGCTCTTCTGGGAAATCCACTGGATACTCAGTACCTCACATGGTACCCCCACTCTCTTTTTCTGCTACTGTATGTCTTCCATTTTCCTTTGTTTACTTCTCTGGGCAAAGTGTTCTCCACCTACTTTCAGGATCTCATCTTATAGATAGATTAGTGCCCAGTCAAAGACATCATAGAATATTTCCAAACATCTGAAACTCTTTTATGTATTTCCTTTATTTTGATTACAATTTCCTTCTCTCCAGAGTTCAGTTCTATTAACTCTAGTCACCCCAATGGCCTGTTTTCTTATGTAAACAGACTGCTTTGAACTGTTAATTCTCTAACTGGTGCCAAACCTTGGAAGTACCTCAAGGTGAGTGCTTGAAGTCTTGGTGCACTTACCTCACACACTACCCATCATATAGGACCCTTCTGTGCTGTATGGAGGTAGCCTTATATCTAAAGCCAGTTACCACACATGTTTTCTCAAGCTAAGTAGCTGTTTATAGTGGCAACATTAGATCAGCCCCATCTTTTTTCATTATATGCAGAAGTAAATGCTATTATAATTACACTTGTCTTCAGTAGCTGATGTACATTTCTGCCTGCCCTTGTAGGATAAATAGTGAAAGCCCAGAGAAGGATATTGGGTTCAAGCTGAAGATCACAGAAGAAAAGCATCCAGCCACCAGAGTGTTCTCACCTCTACAAATGCTCAGACCAAAGTGGCCATCCACTGAACCTCAGATTGCATCTCCAGACTGCACTGCACTCCACTAAGCCTCAGAATTCTAAACTGCCTCTCAGACTTCACTGAATTCCTTATAGTCTCTCTAGTGCTAGGATTATAGTGTGATTTATTTGTCTTTGAGACTGACTCACTCTAATGTAGCTCTGGGTATCCTTAAATTTACAGAGATTAGTCTGCCCCTGTCTCCTGAGTCCTGGGATTAAAGGTGTGTGCCTTCACTGCCCATCTTCTATTGCTAACCAGTGTGGCTGACTTTGCATTCTGATCCTTCAGGCAATCTTTCTTAAATCATAAATAATATATCATACAATTACCAGTAAGATTTAATCTTAATCTTATGTTATTATTAGTAGCAACACTAATTTTTTGATCTTGTCATCGGGGAAACATTAGATGATTGGCCCACTTAATGTACACCCACAAATAAAATGCAATATTATTGATTTGATAAAGTAAAATATATTACTGAGGTGAAAGAATTGATAACTCTGTATGTAGGAGTGGACTGCAGAGACTAAACAATGTGATAGGAGAATATATTGGAGACTAATCAATTGCAATGTGGAATTTTGTCATAAGAAACTAGTACAAATGATGAGGACTTCTTTGAAAAGTCACAGATACTGAAGAAAATAAGAAGCTGATGGTGTGGAACAGGAAATATTATCTTTTGTACTTAATAGTTTTGGGCAGAGAAATACAGAAGCTGAAGAATTTGTTAATGCTTTATTTTCAAGTTATTATTGCTATATAAAACTAGACATTATTCCAGGATAAGAAAGACAAATATTACTTTTATTCTCTTATATGTGGATCTTAGCTTTTAATATTTGTATATGTGTATTTATGTGGGGGTGATTATGTATAGATGATAAGGAACTAGAAAAAAGCTAATGATTTGTCAAGACAGATGTTTTAAGGGGTGTGGAGTAATAAAACATGTGTGATCTGGAAATCATATGGGAGTTATTGGAGGTGAAAGATTTCGGGCAGGAATGGGGAGCAGAGAGATGGGGAAGAGAGTGAGATGGGGGAATTCAAGTATATATAAAATGCTATAGAGAAAAAAGCTACTTTGTAAGCTAAATAAACAATAAATAAATAATTCGATAATCATCTCATTAGGGCAGCAATGGAAACTTTGCTAAAAATAGAAAATCTTCATGTCTCTAAACCGCATCTGTGCTTTTCACCATGTGGGGCATGTCTAAACCAGGTAGGGATAATAGAGTATGCAGTCACAGAAAAGGATGGCATTGCCAATTGGATAGGGTGTGTTATTGTCTGGGAAATTTCCTTAGCAGCTAAGTAGCAATATGGTCACATCTAGAAATCGATATGTGTATTTGTGAAGAGAAATGGTCTGAAAGAGCTATTTTTTGTTGAAGATTCTGAGGGAGAAAGATTAAGTATCTAGAGCCTCCTGATAGGAGAGAGTTGAAATATTTCAGATATCTAGAAAGATTATGTAGGGCTGTATTTATATATATTTATATACTTAACTAATACTAGCAGTATTAATTATTTTTAGTAGTGTGACAAAATACAATGACCAAGAAAATTTATAGAGGGAAGGGTTTACTTGGTTTACAATTTGACATGAATAGGGATCATCATGTTGGGGAAGCATGGAGGCAAGGTACAGGCACGGTGGCTGGAGAAAAGCTGGGAGCTCACATCTTGAGTCCCCACCAGCAGAGAGATAAAGATCTGGGAGTGTCTCAAGGGTTTTCCAAGCTTGAAGCCCACCTCCAGTGACATGCTTCCTCCAGAAAACCATATCTCCTGGATTTTCCTAAACAGCACCATCAACTGGGAGCCAAGTGTTCAAATTCCAGGGCCTCTGATGGACATTCTAACTCAAGCCACCAAAATGGCTTCAGTCCAAATATGATATTAATCCCTTCTGACTACAGGTAAAACCTTGAAAATATATTTTGAGCAGACTAATATGTTCCACTAACTCAGATACCAACCGAGCTTCTGAGACATAGAACAGCCTTCCCTCCTTGTCTATGACTCTTCTATCTGTTGTAACCAAAATGGACTTGGTGAATTAATTGATTTATTTGCTGTCTTTTGTTTTGTAATTATAAAATGTTATGCAAGTGCTTCCTGAATCTATGCTCCTAGGCCATGATCACTCATATTAACTCAGAATAATCTATCTCTCTCATATACCCTGTAGAATGAAGCTTGTGCTTTGCAACAAATGATCCTTTTAAACTCTGTGTACCACTTAAGTCTTAAATAAAATAAAATAAAATTCACAACTAGCTATTTCATAGAGTTTTAAGTTTCTTTTGAGTAGCAAAATAAATAACAATCTAGCAAACTACCTTATACATATTCTTTATTTAATAACACTGTTAACAAACATTTACATAGAGGTACTATCTTTGACTTCCTGTTACTATCATTGTGTTCATGTAACAAGTGTGAGAATGTGGCTTAGAGAGATTAAATAATTCGTAGAAAGTGATGGAATTAGGATTAAATCTGACTGTCTGAGTAGACAAGTCTAACTGGCCTTGAGTTGAGTTTATGCTGTATAATTTTTTATGTTGTGAATTAATGTGGTAAATACATCAGGTAAATACCATTTAAGCTTTACTTTAAAAAATGGCACTGTTTCATTTTGACTAAATAGCTGATATCTACTATATTATAAGACTCTATAATGTATTGTTTAAGAAAGCAGTCTTTAAAGTAAAATTTTTATAGGGTTTATTCTGACTGGACAGTCTTTTCAACTGAGTTGAACCCCTATTGCAAGTTCTTTCTTTCTTAAGAGGAAAGAACAGAGACAACCAGGGCTAGATATTCATGGAAACACTTGTAAAGATGGACAGGACTGTGGAAGGAGAGTAAACAAGGGGAAATATGTCACTACGTGAGGAATTTTTTGTGAAAATGCTGAACCAGTTTATATGAGACATTGGGATTTTTATCAGAACACACTCATTTTCATCTCCAGCACCCCAACACTCAACTGCACAATACCAGTAAAACATCAGCAGGTCACATGACAAGGAGTAAGTAGCCAGACACAATCACCCTCTGAGGAGGCATTTGAAGAAAGCTCATGACAAAGAAAGCATTATGAATAGCAGGTATCCAAAGCCACAGTAAGTTTCAATAGCACTCTATATCCTAGACAAGCTCACATACATCTGCTCTCTCCATACATGTTTGCTTAGGTTCCTGTTAACTGATAGGATGCAACTAGAAAAAGCATACAAGGCTTGTGAAACATCAAGAGAAAACCCTGACTGCAAATTCAGAAGAATGTTGACATATGCAATAGATATTAGAGTTAGAAGAAACAAAACTAAGCATGATTAAAATTTCTGGGCTGCAATGGACAAAACTGGCATTTTATAACAAATGAGTAATGGAAGTAGAGGTTTAAGTACTACATCCCTGGGAAATAAAAGACTTTAGACTTTGGTACTTACCGCTTTGGTTGATCTTTTGGAGGTGGCTCAGTAGATAAACTGCTTGTCTCACAGAGTTTGGATACCAGAATCAACATTGAAAAGCCTATTACAAGAGAAAGTGGGAAATACCCTTGAACGAATTGGTACAGGACACCACTTCCTGAACATTACACCGGTAGCACAGTCACTGAGATCGACAATTAATAAATGGGACCTCCTGAAACTTAGAAGCTTCTGTAAGGCAAAGGATACATGTCAGCAAGACAAAACGGCAGCCCACAGAATGGGAAAATATATTCACCAACCCCACATCCGACAGAGGGCTGATCTTCAAAATTTACGAAGAAATCAGGAAACTAGTCTCCAAAACACCAAATAATCCAATTAAAAAGTGGGGTACAGAACTAAATAGACAATTCTCAATAGAGGAATCTAAAATGACTGAAATACACAAAAGAAAGTGTTCAACATCTTTAGCCATCGGCGAAATGAAAATCAAAAACAATTCTAAGATACCATCTTATTCCTGTCAGAATGGTTAAAATCAAAAACACTAATGGCAGTTTGTGCTGGAGAGGATGTGGAGTAAGGGGAACACTCCTCCACTGCTGGTGGGAGTGCCAACTGGTACAGCCACTTTGGAAATCAGGAAAATGGGAATCAGTCTACCACAAGATCTACCAATTCAACTCTTAGTCATATACCCAAAAGAAGCACATTCATACAACAAGGACATCTGTTCAACTATGTTCATAGCAGCATTATTTGTAATAGCCAGAACCTGGAAGCAACCTAGATGTCCCTAAACTGAAGAATGGATAGAGAAAATGTGGTACATTCACACAATGAAGTACTACTCAGTGGAAAAACAAAACAAAACAAAAAACAATGAATCTTGAAATTCCAAGGCAAATGGATGGAACTAGAGGAAACCATTCTAACCTAGGTAACCCAGTCAAAAAAGACAAACAGGGTATTATTACTCACTCATATATGGATTTTCGACATAGAGCAAACGATGACCAGCCCACAATCCACACCCGCCAGAGAAGTTAGGAAACAAGGAAGACTCTAAGAGAGACATACATGGTCCCTCAGAGAAGGGGAAAGGGACAAGATCTCCTGAGCAAATTGGGAGATTGAGGGGAGGGAAGAGGGAGCTAGGAGAATGAGAAGGGGAGAAGAGTAGGGGTGAGGGGGACATGAGGGAGCAGGAAGGTTGAGTTGGGGGAAGAACAGAAGAGAGCAAGATCAAAGATAATATAATGCAGGGAGCCATTATAGGTTTAGAGAGAAATCAGGTGCTAGGGAAATGTCTGGAGATCTACAAGGATGACACCAACTAATGATGGGGAATGTACTTCTTTGTATGTTTATCTTGTTGATTATTGAATAAAATACTGTTTGGCCAATGAGACAGCAAGTTAAGACAGGACTAGGAGTCAAAGAGGATTCTGAGAAATGTAGTAGAGAAGTGGTGATCCAGGCAGGAAGTGACATAGCAAGGAGACTCATATTTAAGCAAAGGAAATAGGAACTGTCACCTTTTCCCCTTCCTGTTCCAGCAGGACCATGTGAGCCACCGGCAAGAGAGGGTGCCAGCCAAAGGCATCCTCTATAAGATAAGTCTTATAAAATATATAGATTTATGATAATTAAGACTGAGCTAACAGATGAGGAATCCTAGTCATTGGCCAAGCAGCATTGTACCTAATACAAGTCTCTCTGTGCATTAATTGGGGCCCTAACTCAGGCGGGCGGCTGACATAGAACTCACACGTAATGTAGGGCTCGGGCAGCTTTGGAGGAAAGATTTATTATAACAAACTAACAATCTAAGCAACAGAGGAGAGGCTACTTTAAATACCCTCCCCTGATAATGAGATTGATGACTGACTTATATGCCATCCTGGAGCCTTCACGCAGCAGCTGGTGAAGTAGAAGCAGACACCACAGCTAAACACTGAACTGAACTGGATCCAGTTGCAGAGAAGGAGGAGTGATGAGCAAAGGGGTCAAGACCAGGCTGGTGAAACCCACAGAAACAGCTCTTTGAACAAGGGGGAGCTCTTGGTCCCTAGACTGATAGCCGGGAAACCAAAATGGGACTTATCCAGACCCCATGAATGTGGTATCAGTGAGGATGCCTTGGAAATCTATGGGGCCTCTTGTAGTAGATCAGTACTTACCCTTAGCATAGGAATGAGCTTTGGAAGCGCATTCCACATAGAGAGGGTGGGCCTAGGCCCTATCCTAAAGGGTATGACAGACTCTGAAGACCCCCCCCCATGGAAGGCCTCACCTTCCTGGGGAGCAGAAAGGGTATCAGATAGGTAGGGTGTTAGTTGAGGGTCAGGAGAGGAGGGGAGGCATAGGGAACCGGGATGGACATGTAAAATAATCTTTTTCCTAATTTAAATAAAAATAGACAGAAAAAACAAACAAGAAAAAAGAAAAGAAAAGAAAAGCTGCAAGGCATGGTTCCATAATTCCAGATCCCCAGAGGCAGAGACATGGGATGGCTGGGGCACACTGGCTAGAAGCACTGTCTGGAATTGGCCCCTTTGGGTTTAACTAGAAATCCTACCTGGATAAACAAAGAGGAGTGACACCTGTTCAGGCTAGTTGTGTCAACTTGAAACAAATTGGAGTTGCCCGTGAAGAGGGAGCCTCCGGACTATAAAGAGATGGAATGTTACAGAGCCAGAGACAGCTTATCCTTGGCTATCTTTGATCTGTTTAAGGCAATCCATAAGGCATTGTAGAATACATTAATTAAGCAGGCCAATAATTTCCAGTAGCCTAACAGGTAAGAATGGCATGAGATATAATCTGAGCCTATCACAGAAGCTCCCAAAGTTTGCTGTAATCTGGTGACCTGAGTTTTCACCAAGTGTTTGCAAAGTACCTTGATGTATATTCTTTGTTCCACAACTACACAAACTCCATGAAACTGTCTCATGTTTGGATGTTACTTTGGGGGAGATTAGGGTAGTGGCAACTGAATACATGTACCCAGGCTGTGCTCATTCAGATTTGGCCCAAGAGAAGTCTCTTATTCCCTTTATGCTAAGAACTGTGAACTATTGAGCAGGCATTTGACAGTTTTGTCAGTGAACTATTATATTATGCTAACCCTCCATCCAAATAACACTGCAGGAGGGGGTTAGATCCTTTACTTCTGCCTCAATGGGCTCAGAGTAGTCTGGAGAGCAGACAACATAAAGATAGTAATGGGGTACAATGAGGAGTGAATGGGACTATGAATTTGCAAATCAGTAGAAGGAGGTTGTGTGGCTGGAAGGAGCATTAAGGGCAGAGCAATGCTCAAGGCTCATTACCGATGCTAAACCATGTTAGCAATTATTTTAATTCCTACCTTGGGCTTAAAATGTATTCTCATTTTCAGTGATTGTGTAAGTAAAGATATTTTTCCCCCTTTGAAAGTGTCTTGCTTCAAAGAGTCATCAGCAATGTGGGTTGAGGGGATGATAGATCCAGCAGACTGCCTTCTCAGATAACAGGTGTGGTACAGCCTTTGGCTTGTGTGGTGATGGATAAGCTATTAATTCTTTCATACTACAAGGCTTTGCAAATTTCTAAGCAAGTCTGTGTGGGGAAAACACTTAATTGATACAGAAGATTTATTATTTGCCTGTAAATAACAAAATTAATTTTCTACCATCATCTTACACTTCCCTGCTAATTTGAAAATTAAGGTATTATTAGGATAATTAATTGTATTGAGACAGAAAGAAATATACAAACTAAACCTGAGAACTGTGATTTCTTTCTTGTGGTTTCTCCTTTGAAGAAACAGTAACTGAGGTCCTTGTAGTTCCACTGTGAAAGAGACTCATGATTTTGGACATTTGGAACACAGTTGGTGGTGCTAATGTGGAATTTCATAGAACTGTTTGTAGAGGAAGTGAGTCACTAGAAACACCCATGGGTTTGATAGCCTAGCACTGCTTCCCCTCCCAAAGGCTTCCTCGCTGCAGACACAGTCTCACAGCCAGCTGACACTCCTCTCCTCTGCCTTCCCCACAGCTATAGCCGGTGTCTCTTCACACTGTAAGACTAACTATACCCTGCCTCCTGCATGCAGGCTCCTTTTTTTCTGACACTTGGCCACAGGAAAAGAAAAAGACGTGACACGCGGCCTTTGATCCGGAGAATCGTAATTCTTCTCTTTTGTTTTGCTTTCTCCTTTCTGTGGTTAACTTCATGTTTGAGGTGTTCCTCGTACGTTCTCTCTTTCTGTTTGTTTGTGATAGGACTCAGTATGTAGCTCTGCTTGATTTACAGGTGTGCAACCCTGTTGCTCTCTTCCACTGCTTTCTAAATGGACAGCATCAATCAGTTGTGCTTGAGGATTAATCACTGTGAGTTCCATTTTAAAATAATGTTTAGAACTAGGAGTGCATTTCATGGTCATTAAATGTGTAGCAAATTACACATTTTGACATTATCATCCCCAATTTCCAGAGCAAAACCAGTGGCATAGCCACATGTCTGTTATTACAGTGGCTGATGTTTCATCTTTTTGTCATAAATCATTTAGAGGGATTTTAAACACCAACTGTAATGATGGATGGATCTCTTTCTTCATTCAGTTCTGTGAGTATTTACTTCCCATTTTTAGGTCTGGGTTTTGGTGTGTAAGCATTTAAGTTTTCATGTTCAGATCTCTTTATTAATATGTAGCTTTCTTCCTGTCTTTGGCAGTTTCATTCTGAAGTCTACTTACTACATGCAGATATCACTGCTGCCATTGGGTTCCTATTTTCCTTGGCTTATATTTTCTATCTTTAGAATTCAAACAATAGTATGGGTATATTTGGAGTGAGATTTTTGTAAACAGCACATATTTGAATTGTTTGTTTTTATTTACTTTAATAACTGGTGCTGAAATAATATATTTTGAAAATATATATTTTATATCATTATTTACTAATACGATGGCTAAATTTTGTCTTACTTTTGTTATTCTGCTGCTGTGGCTTATGTTTCTGTTTTTATACTTTGTGCTTCACTTCTCTGTTTTATATTCCAGCTTCACTGAGATTTAGTTGGACTCATTTTTAAATATTTCATAGTTGATTCTATTTGCTTTTCAGAGGGATGTTTTCTTAGTTGCTGTAACTTACCGCAGTCTGATACCATTGAAATTTCATCATTTTGTGTAGAAAACTTATCTTCTTTCAACCCCTTTTCCTTCCTCCTGTTTATAACTCTCCCAATGCTTCTCTGTGTATTAACAATGATGTGCAGATGCTATACATTTTTTTCTGGCTTCATTATTTAGAAAACTCAAGAATGTATTCACCCTTGGTTTTCAATGTTTGTTTTTCATTTCTTCTGTCCCAGTGTTCCAAGATTCTTCATTTCTTTTCTTATGCAAGGCTTCCTTATGATATTCTCTTAGGATATTGTGTTGGCCACAGGTTCTCTTATTTTCCTTTCCAAGTAGTGTTTTGTTTTAAAGTTTTTCTTCTGGTTATTTCCTTTTCTGTATGTATTCATGTACTCAAGTCTCCAGGTGGGTGATTGACAAATGCAATGACTTCAGGAAAGGAGTTTTCTCTGAGCAGAAGATCCCAGAAGTATTAGATGCTGTCTTCCTGTATACAGATATCCAAGAAAGTTTGGAATGCCAGTCAAGTCAAACAACAACACAAAGGAAATCACATGTTTGTATTGGAGAGCAGAGAGAAGAAGTCTGGAATAATATTAGTTATTAGTTAAGGGCTGGGGAAAGATATTTAGGGGAAAATACTCATTTTGATTAAAGATACTAATAAAGTCTCGCTGAGTTCCTATTTGTGGGGCCTGATGTAGACTTCTGTAATTCTTTTGACCCTTTAGGACAGTAGTTCTCAACCTTCCTAATGCTGTGATCCTTTATTACAGTTCCTCATGTTGTTGTGATGCACAACCATGAAATTATCTTTGTTGCTACTTCATACCTGCAGTTTTGCTTCTACTATGAACCATAATGTAAAAGTCTGTGTTTTCCAATGATCTTAGGTAACTCCTGTGAATGGGTCAAAGGGGTTGAAACTCACAGGTTGAAAGCCACTACTTTAGGATGATCTCTGGACTCTTCCAAGGCGACACATATGCATGCAAAGTGTCTAGCTAAATTGTTCAGAAAATTCACCCCTATGGAGAGCAAATATGATCACCTTCGGGAGGCAGTGGGGAGTAGAATAATTGGCTTGTGCCTTACAAGGTCAACATAGTCAAGATTCACAAGCTGCCTGTAGTTAAAGGGCAAGCAATGGGCTCCTTCTGAGAGACTTTTATATAGTAAGTACACTTGGAGCCAATTTCATCCTCCATTTATCCAAGCAGCTTTACAGCTATATGTAGGGTTTCATAATGAAATTGCTCACATTGCTCTTTTCTATGGACAAGGACTTTTGTCATTGTGTAAATTTAGCAATCCTCCACCCTGCATCACGTTGTGTAAACTAGGGCTGCAAATCCCCTTTAAGGACATTTCCGGAGTAGCCTGTGGGTTCACCCTCTGCTGCAGTCTTTACCCCACAAACATGTACAGGGAGCCTCCTCACACTTAATTAGGATCCTCTTGCTCTGTGCTTATGTTTCCTTTAAGTGTGTGCTCTCGGATACCTCACTTTCAATACTGTTTCATTTCTTACAGTGTTAAGTAGCATGTCATCTTGTAGTAACGAATCCCATTGAACTCTCATTGTTTGAGCCCATCATTCTCACACGTGTGTTTTCTATATGTGCTGAATGCTATGCATTGTACTGCTGTGCTGTATTATTTTGATGTGCATTTAATATATACTTCTCTGTGCATTTTTAGTTTTGTATTTTCTTTGTGTCATAACAATGTTTTCATAGACTTCCATAAAGACTGTCTTAGCTAGGGTTCCTATTGCTGAGATGAACCTCACTACCAAAAGCAACTTGGAAAGAAAGGATTTATTCCTGTTTATACCTCTAGGATACAGTCCTAGTATATAGTCTATCACTGAAGGAAGGCAGGACAATAACTTAAACAGGGCAGAAGAGTGGAGACAGCAGTTGATGTAGAGGCCATGGAGGAGTGAAGCTACTGGCTTGCTTTTCTGGGTTTGCTCAGTCTGTTTCCTTCCCCAGAATGACCCTCCCACCCAGGTGGCAGTCACCTTGGGGGTAGACTCTCCCAAATCAACCATTAATCAAGAAAATGTTCCTAAGGTTTGCCCAAAAAGCCTGCCTTGTGGGGGTATTTTCTTGATTGAAATTCTTTCTTCCTAAACTAGTCTAGCCTGTTTCAAGTTAACATAAAAAATAGCCAACACAAAAGCATAGGATCATGTGTAAAAGCCAACTGCTATCAGTGTCTATATATATTCCTAGCCCCAAATTTTTCATCTTATTTGTGTGTTTTCATCAGACAGAAATTGTCAATAGCCTTATTTATTTAGGATATTAAAGCTCAAAGAGAGAATTTCCTGAGTATTATAAAACCAATAGAGTCTATTTAGACTCTAATTATTGTCTTTTTTATGTTTAACTTCTATGGATTTGGAACAGAGGCTGGGTCATATAGATATTAAACATGTATGTGACAGCTAACTAAGCATACTTTTTAATTAATGCAATATTACTTAGCAAGAATACTTAAGCATAGAGTCAGGGGTGGGTGTGTTTCTTGCCTTCAGAATATTTCCAAGTTAATGGAATCATGTAAGTAAATAAAACATACAACATCTTGTGAATATCTAACAACAAAACAGACTTAAATGTACTAAAATAATTGAAATACAGAAGCATCAATGTTGAAATAAAATGTTAATGAAATGTTGAGTAAGAGTAAGAGCCAGTTTGGTAGAAACAGATGAAGGCTTGGTAAGGAGGGAGATAAGGAGACAGTGAAAGAGAGGGGGGGGCATTGAAGGGAGACAAGATAACTCAGAAAGTTCAAGGGCACAGTGAAGTTGATGCACTCAAGAACCAGAAAGAGAAGGGCACCTGCACTATGGGGACAGTATTGAGGTTGGGAAAAGCAGGATCATCATTGGGAAATGGGCTTTGGGCTTTGATGGTGGCACTAATAAGTTCTTTGGTGTCTAAGGATAAGCAATTCCACTTGATCCTCACCTGTTAGGTACAGGCAAAATGTTTTTTTTTTTCTCTCTGAGATAATCCAGAGTTCAATAGAGATTATGGTCTGGGCAAAACCTTTGCTCATCCTGGTAGAAAATTCAAAGAAATCTCTTGTAAAGTAGGGTGGGAATCACCATATCAAAATATGTCTGAAGTAAAGGTCAGGATGTTCTGGTGGAGCCCTAAAACTTTCCATGTGAAAGAACTTATCAAAGCCTAATGCCCTTGTTAATTTCCTTATTGTTCTTGGCTACGGAAAAACCCATGGGTTTTGTGGAAGCTGGATTTTTAGATATAGATGTTTTCATAACTCTTGTAAAAATGTCACTAGGTTGATTAAAAAATATTTTTATTGGTACCTGAGCTGGCAATTCTGCAAGAGATTCTGTCCAAGCTCATTCTTTAGAACATACCAACCCTACTTGAGGGCAGACAAACATAAGGTCCTCAGAAACAAATTAGAATCTGAGGCCCCTTCCTCCCAGAGCTCTTTGCAAACATTATTTTATATCTAACCCGTGACAAATAAGGTTGCCTCAGTCTGTTGGGAAAACAAGCATTTTCTATTTTTTTTCTTGATTTTATTTCTCTTCTTGTGTTTTAACCTTTAAAAATATCAGTTTCCAATGGCTTGTGAGTTTTACCATGGAACATTGTTGCTGAAGGATATCAAAGTCATCACTGACCTGTACCTCTGAGCTAGTTTGTTGTTTGAAAATGACCAGAGTTGAGGTATTAAAAGGATTCCTGTCAGAGAGTAACACAGACTACATTCCGGTTAATAATTTAAAGGATTTTTCTTCTCACAGAAAGAAAAGCTCAGAATCTATTAAGTTCAATTAATTTACTCTATAACTTCAGGAGGGTAGATGGAGGGGGAGAGTACAGAAGGAGAAGGCTAGAAAGGGAAGGGCATTTCAGTGTCAGGTAGAAAACTGACACAGGGGAAACTTACAGGAATCTACAAGGATGACCCCAGCTAAGATTCCTAGCAATAGTGGTTGCTTAACCTGAAATGGCCATCTCCCGTGATTGGTGACTTACCCCAATTGTCATCAGAGAGCCTTCATCTAGTAACTGATAGAATGAGACGCAGAGACCCACAGCCAAACATCAAGCTAAGCTCAGGGAATCCTGCTGAAGAGACAAAGGAAGGAAGGAATGTAGGAGCCAGAGAGGTCAAACGCATCACAAGAAAACCCACAGAAACAACTAACCTGGGCTTATAGGAACTCACAGAGTCTGAACGAACAACCAGGGAGACTGCATGGGACTGACCTACAGTTATATAGATTGTTCTACTTGTGATCTCTTAGTCGTGGGAGCAGGGGCTGTCCTTAGCACTTTGGCTGGCTCTTGGGAAGCTATTCCTCATACTTGATGGCCTTGCCCAACCTTAATACAAAGTGAAGTGCCTAGTTTTATGGCAACTTGATATGCCCATGCTTTGTTGATACCCATGGGAGGCCCGTTCCTTTCTGAACAGAAACAGGAGTGCATTGAAGGGGATGGGTGATGTTGGGAACCTCAGTTTCACTCCTTCCATCCCAGACCCCACCCCTCAGAAAGTCCTCCGAGGGTCAGCTCCTCCCCTAGAGCTGATCAAGACCATTCCTACAAGGTATTTAAGACCTGGTTGCTTGACCTGCCTCATGATTTCTCTCCTGCTTTCCCAAGAGTCATCTGGTAATGCTCTGCTTTGCTTTGCTCTGTTTATTAAATCCAGGCTTGTAGATGCACAGATTAAGATACACAGGACTTAGATCAATATAGGTTAAATTTTTTCGGGGAGAAGTCACTTACATAAGAAACCGATGACCCACCAGTTCCAGCTCCAAGGATCCACACTAGCTGCTCTCTGTAACTCTACCAGAACCAAGAGAGAGCAAGTCTGGTCCTGGACCCCAGACCAAATCCCACCCTCTTACATAGGCACCTGTGACCACGCCCAAATAGGCGTGGCCAGCACCACAAGTGCAGCTAGTTGGATCTCTCACTACAGAGTCTGGTTTGGCTTATTGCATCAGTGGAGGAACCCAATAGCTAGGGAACCAATACTTATCTGGAGGAAGGGAGGTGGAACAGTGAATAGGAGAGGAGGAGGAAGGGAAAATTGTGGTCAGGATGTAAAATACATACAATAATATAATTAAAATATTAAAAACATAAAACAAAAACAAATGAGCAAAAAGACAGCAACTTCCTTATTTACCCATATAGCTAAAAGCAAACTTATTGAGGTGTATAGTAGGAAATTACCAATACGGAGTCAGGTAGAAATATAAGGGTATTTAATAGGGAAAAGCCTTACTTACAGAGCGAACCAGCCAGCCGGTGGTAGTCTGTACAGCAAGAAGCAAAGAAAGAAACCGAAACCGAAACGCTGCCCCCTACTCACTCTGACCACGCCCTCACAAGCCTGCTCAGGTACTCCTGTAGCCAGCCCCTAAGAAGGCGTGGCTACAGCTTCCCCTACAGAGGTGTGGTTTCTTTTTCTTTATAACAAGTTTTCTTTTTTGAAATGATAATATAATTACATCATTTTTCCAATTCTCTTTTCATCCTGCATCCCCTCTTTCTCCCTCTCAAATTCATGGCCTTTCTTTCTTTAATGTTGTTATATGGAAAGATCATGTACTGCCCAGGCCCAACTGATACATCTACAACAGAGATCCTACAGATCCTACAGATACTTCTGGCTTCCTTACATATAAAAATAAGAAATGTATAAGATCTTGATGACAATAAAATAAACTAAATTTAATGAATATATTTGACATGTTGCCTACTAGCAGGTAGTTAACCTTTCCTCCATTTTGAACTGTTTAACTGCCTCAAAGGTCAACAGCAAGCTGTTGGCTGTCAATGCTCTCAGAGTACTTGAGTAATAACATCCATGAAGTCATGAAAATGTTAAGGTATTGGGCAAGTGAACAGATATGTCCACACATGCAATTCATTGATATTATGAGGGAAATCACAAAGGGCTTCATTTGAAATTTTATTTCTTTAGTTGTAAAATGAGAATATAGTTTATTTTTTGTGTTGATAATCCCAGAATATCTGAACTATTTTATGATGTCACAGAAATTTAACACCAGCAAGCAGAGTCCATCATTGCTTCTAGTTTTCACACAGAACACTTTGTTTATATATGCATATATATGCCTATGTATAATTTCAATGTTCATCATGTACACAGAAGGAGAGACAGACAGACAGACAGAGAGAGACTACTTACAAGAAATCTGCCCTCAGCCTTTGTCTAGCATCCATATTGGAACTATAGAGTATTATGGGATTCATCAGTCTTTGTGTTATGTATAATTATTACATCATCCTGCATATCAGAGAGGATGTGTACGTCTTTATAGTTTAGTTTTGGGACATCAAGAAAGTGCATTGGAAAACAACCAAGACTTAATGTTTGGTGCATACAAAGGATACTTCTGTCCTTTCCTGTTGGGTTTGATATAATGCTGGACATGTGGTAGATACTCTGTTAAGGCTGCACATTAGTTGGCCCCTTTGATGATGCTCACCAAAAATTTATACCCTAATTAAGGATGGCTTATTTTTGTCCATGGCTGGCATTCTTAAGTTTCAGGTTTTAGCACAGCTATTAATTAAGCTTATGAAAAAAGCAGCAAATGTAAGGCATGGCTAGAGGCTGTGAAATAAAAATAACGTCATCAGTATCAACAATAAATTACAGTTTTTGAGTTCCTTCCATGTGTCAGGCGTACCCTTAGGGCTCTGTGTATTATTTAATTTGCTTCTAATGAAACAGACATGTATTACTATGCTCACTCATGACCTAGAATGTAAAGTACAAGAAAGCAAAATAATCTACCCAAAGCATTAAGCATAAATTATAGATATATTCAGCATAAGTATAAATTATAGATACATTGCGTATCACTTTTTAGCATCACAGGGTTAGTTTTCCAAGGCCATTACCTATAGGAAGCTGGTGTCAGACAAAACCAACGAGGAGTTGCTCTATTGTTGAAAAGCTCCACAATTTGTAAATATATTACATAACATCTCAAAAAACACACATACCATAGAAGTAGTATGTTACCTTTGTGCTTCTATAATGAGGTGAGCATTGAAAAGATGCTAATATTTGAACAAAAATTTATGAATAATTTTGAAAGTCTTGGATCACTGTAATTTCCAACATTTGAGTAAATGATTGAAGAAGTAAATTATCAAACAAAATTAAGTGGTTCTAATGATCATATATTCCTTAAAATAAAGAGGAGTAGGTACAAATGTGCCAATTGGAGATGCTGTGCCAATGTAACACTATGCACGGAGACATGTACATATTTCCTAGTCCATACACTGAGTAAGTCAAATTGAGAAGAAAATTTAATACAGTTGTGTCTTGAAACTTCCAAGATTTATAGCCCTATCTATAACGTAAAGCAGCTACAAAAGAGATAAACCCACCTGCATCCCAAGGAATCAAGGCTGGCTTTCTGTAAAACATTTTTCTTAAGTCCAGAATCTCTAGTCTCCTAAAACATATCTTGTGGGAAATTGTTGTAGGGACATTTCACTCCCCTATATAGAAGAGCTGTTGGCTAGTGTTGGATTTATACATGATTAAATGGAGTGTATGGGACATGAAGCATTGCTGGTGTGGTTACAAAACAACATTTTAGGCAATGTTGCTCATGCCGTCTGGTGTGGTGGGGATCTGTGTAGATGTTGCATCAAATCCAGTAGACTCTGTGTGACAAGTTTCACAGACTGAGGTGATAACTTCAAAAGAAGGAGGTCTCCTGAAACTCTCCACCAGAGAAAAATATTGGGCTATGTTGTCATGGAAATTACTGTTTGTTCTTCTATTCCTTTTTCACATTAATGAAATGTTCCTAAAAGCCTATAGACCTCATCTCTATCTCAGGAAAAACCAGCGTTTTCCAAATTATCCACATCATTTACATAATACAAATAATAAAAACTTTCCCAAAAATAAAATTTCATATGGCTGTACATGTCTCATTGAGAGTGGATTTAAGTGTCTGGCAAAGAAAGCTTTTAATAAGAAACAGTTAAAGTAGTTAAAGGTCCATATTTCAAAAACTAACAAGAACTAGTAATAGATGTTAAACAATAACTGACCATAAAATATATTAATTTGATGAGACTTGGATGATTCTATGTTAACCAAAGACAATTCTTTGTTTTGATTAACTAAAGACAATTCTGTGTTTTGATTAACCCTGGATGATTCTGTGTTTTGAATTTCTGAGTTGCTGTGCCAGGTAACAATAATGTCATATGTTTGGGTTTGCGTAACAAAAACATCCCCTGAGAAAATCTCTCTATAAAAAGCCTTGTTTGAGAACTGCAAAACACACCCAGATTCAAATTGCCTCTGTGTTTGTTTCTGTTTGTCACCACCGAATCCTTAACCACCTAGTCTTCGAGGACCCTCATCCAACCACAGTTCCGAACCCTCTCTCCCTTTCTCCTACTCCTGCCACCTGTCCCCATCCCACCTTCCATCCACTCCTCAGACTCCCTTGGGGAGTCCACAGAGTCTGGTATACCAAACTGAGGCAGGACTCTTGCCCTTGTATCAAGGCTGAGCAAGGTACCCCACTATAGGGAATGGACTCCAAAAAGTCAGTTCATGTACAGGGGGCACATCGTGGTCCCACTGCGAGTGCCTCCACCCCAACATATCAAGCCATGTAACTGCCTCAGAGACAACAGACCTCTATTTCTTTAATTGCTGATATAAATGAATAAGAAGAACCTGCTCAGTCCACATACCGTAATTTTATTACATACCCTAAATGTGTACTCTGATGATTGCTTCATTCTTGTCATCTTGGAATGCTCTGAAATTTCCAGGTGCTATGAAGCTTTTCTGCATTGTGGATACTTGTCTTGTCTAGGGTTCCTGAATATGCAGAAGAGACAAAGAAATGCTTCATTGGATCCAAACATGATTGGCAAAGCTTGTGGTGAGAGGAGAGTAAGTTGCTGCCAAGACTTCCCATTACAGCCCTGTTTACTTCGTGTTCCCTGTCACACATTGTGGATTGAGGGAAAGTGGAAGCTCAAAGAATGGGAAGAACTCTTAAAAAGGAGGTTGTTTGTTCATGATTGCTATGGACGATACGTTTTTCAATGTCCATTAAAATGATGTCAGTGAGTTGATTTTTCAATAAGTCCTGAAGCAGAAATACCACATTGTAGGGGAAGCTGTAGCCACGCCTTCTTAGGGGCTGGCTACAAGAGTAACTGAGGGCTTGTGAGGGCGTGGTCAGAGTGAGTAGGGGGACTGCGTTTTCGGTTTCGGTTTCTCTCTGTTTCTTGCTGTACAGACTACCACCAGCTGGCTGGTCCGCTCAGTAAGTAAGGCTTTTCCCTATTAAATACCCTTATATTTCTACCTGACTCCGTATTGGTAATTACCTACTATATCTGGTTGTCAGAAGCGGGATATTGGAAACCCACACCCCATTTGGGACAGGCTGTGGGTTCCATCGGGCCCGCCGCCTAGGCCGGGAAAGCACCCTCTTTCCACAGGCGTTGCCGGCTAGCAGCTGACCCACGGCAGCTGTGCTGCTCAGTCATCCACCCAGTTTCTAGCTGCCTAGAGGTGAGTAAGTTTCGGCTTTCAGCAGAGGCTTCCCCTTGAGGCAGAACGGGAAAGCCAAAGCTGAAAAGCCGTATACTCTCTAAGATAAGCGCAGGAGCTTTTGTGACCGCTCTCCACTGCTGACCGACTGCTGCCAAATGCCTCGGAATAACTGAAGGCCTGTGCTACCTGCTGGTCAAATATATTTACTGCATCTGGAGTAGAAATCAGGTAAAATCATGGCGGAATATTTATCATTTGCTGAAATTGGTAATGTTTTTGCTTATTACGTGAATTCACTGTTTGAGGAGGATGCTAATTTGCCAATTATTGGCCTATATGCTGTCATGGCAGTTAGCTTGCTGGTACAAATAGTATTACTAGCCAGAGGACTCAGGAATAGAGATAAGGATAACCTCACCACCTGCTTACAGGAAATAACAGCTTTACGATTAGGTCAGACCACAATTGTGCAGCAAATGGAACAGAAATTGGATGATAAGCTTGGCTCTGTGTCCAATACACTAAAGACAGAGCTGTCTGATGAGATACAGCATATTTATGATAAGATAAACACAGAGAGATCCTCCATGTCTGAGGCCTTAGAGGCTAGGCTGTCAGAAGACCATGACCAGCTAAAGAATATCTGTAGCCAGCTAGAAACTCAGATAGGCAATGTTACTCATCAACTAGATGCAACGGTGCAAAATACCCAGCATAGGGTTGAAGAATTGGACAATGCCATTCAATCAGTTATTGAAGCATCCAAGGTAGCAGATCAGAAATTTGAGTCTAGATTTGAATGTTTGGAAGATAATTTACAGTACAGGGCTGACAGATTACATAGGTCCATACGGTCGATTGCTGAGGACTCAAAATCAGCAAATCATGACCTGGAATCTAGACTCCAATACCTAGAAGGCAGTTTCCATGCCATCCAGACGCTGTCTAAGGATGATCGTATGAAAGACCTAGAAAAACGTGTAGATGAGCAGTTAGAGCAATTTACAGATTCACTAACGTGCTTGGAATCTTTTATGATTAAGGAGATTGAAACTTTTCAAAAGGATATCATTGCTAGGCTTAAAGATCAGTGGGATGCCTCAGAAGCAGAATCACTCCAATCCCAGGCACCTACTCCACCCAGGTATCGTGACTATTCTTCTAAGGTTGTTACTCGTACACCATTAGTGTACCCAGCTACCATGGTAGAAAAGCCAGCTTCTAAGAAACACCCTCATGGACGAATGGTTTATGAATGGCAACCTATACAGCCGAAGGATCTTAAGAATATTAAAGAATCAGTTGTCTCATATGGTCTCCATAGCCCATATGTAAAACAGCTATTACATTCATGGGCAACCTTTAACAGGGTGACACCCACAGATTGGGAACTATTGGTAACAGCTGTACTTGAGAATTCATGCCAAATCCAGTGGAAGGCATTGGTAAGGGAAGAGGCAAAGCTCCTTGAACGTCAGGGCATAAAGGAAGGTTTTGAAGCCCCTCTAGATAAGCTTCTTGGTCAGGGTATTTATGCTGACCCACAGGTTCAGGCTGAATATGATGACGATATACTGTCTCTTTGCAGGAAAGCAGCATTAAATGCCTGGGATAAGGTTCGTGAGCCAGGAGAACGTCTAGAAGCTTATACCAGAATAGAACAGGGACCTACAGAACAGTTCCAGGACTTCTTACAAAGGTTAACTAGGGCAGTAGAATTACAGGTAACAGATCCAGAAACAAGACAATCAATTATATATACAATAGCTTATGAAAATACAAACCCTATATGCAAAAGAATACTTTTGCCTTTAAAGATCAGATCAGCTCCATTAGAAGAATGGGTTTTGTATGCAGCCAACATTGACTATAATGTGCAAGATACTGGAGCTTGGGTAGGAGAAGCCATCTCCAAAGGTTTAAAACGACAACAGGAAATTAAAAGTTCTAGAGGTGAGGATGTAAGGGCTTGGCAAGGAGAAGCACCTTACAGAGGTCAACATAGATACCAAGAGGCTAGAGGTTACTACTACTATGAACCAAAACCTTGGGGAGGAAGAGCCTTCCCCTTGAGACCACGAAGGCGCCAGGAACCTAGATGTTTCAACTGTGGTAAAATGGGACATACTAAGAGAAATTGTAGACAAATGAATTCTAACAATGCCTCATATGGAAGGCCACTGCCTTCTGGATTGTGTAGAAGATGTGGTAAGGGCAGACACTGGACCAATGAATGTAGATCGACCAGGGACATACAAGGAAACCCCTTAAGGTCGGGAAACCCCGAGGGGGGCCTCAAGAAGGCCCCCACATCGAGAAAGGTCAGGTCATTTCCAATAGCAGTGGAAGACAATCTCTCACAGGAACAATAGACAGTTCTTTACATATTGTAAAAAAAGATATTACTCTAGATGGTAGTTTGAATAGTGATGAAGAATCAAGTGTAAATGGACAAAATGAGAAACGCATATTTTGGCAAGCTTCTATTAATGATAAAAGGCCTCAGTTAAAAGTTAAAATTAATAATAAAGTTATTTCTGGCTTAGTGGACACTGGGGCGGATGTAACTATTATTACTCAAAAGTCTTGGCCTCAGAAATGGCCTCTTAGAGAGGCAAATGTACAATTTTTAGGAATTGGAACTCTATCTAGAGTTCGACAGAGTGTTAACTCAATGGTCTGCATTGGACCGGAAGGACAGAAAGGGATACTGAAACCATACGTGGCAGATATAGCTATAAATCTCTGGGGTCATGATCTCTTACAGCAATGGAATACTCAGATTAATATTCCTCCAATGTCAGATACAAATTATGAAAAAGATCTGGTAAGACGCTATGGAAAACGGTTACCAACCATCCACGCTGTACAGAAACTAGGTACAAATGATGGACCTTCAGAGGAGCCAAAGGCCCTGCCATTGAAGTGGCTTACAGATGAACCAGTTTGGGTAGGACAATGGCCTATGACCTCTGAGAAGCTAGAGGCTTTAATTTCATAAGAAACATCATGTAAATAGCAAAGGTTTGAAAAAGGACTTCTCTATCACTTGGCAACAAGCCAAGGAGATAGTGAAAAACTGTCCTACTTGTTCCTTTTATAATCAAACTCCATTGCCAGCAGGTTGTAATCCTAAGGGCATTCGGAGAAATGAGGTTTGGCAGATGGATGTCTTTCACTTTGCAGAGTTTGGAAATTTGAAATATGTGCATCATACCATAGACACATTCTCAGGGTTCCAATGGGCTACTGCTCTTAACTCTGAAAAAGCTGATTCTGTTATTATACACCTGCTAGAGGTGATGGCAGTTATGGGTATACCTGCACAAATAAAAACTGACAATGCTCCAGCATATGTCTCTACGAAATTGGAACAATTTTTCAAATATTATAACATAAAGCATGTTACTGGTATACCACACAATCCTACAGGACAAGCAGTGGTTGAGAGATCTAATAGAACACTTAAGGAGATGCTCAACAAACAAGCTTGGAAGACTAAACCCCCCAAACATAGGTTGCATAATGCTTTATTAACACTAAACTTTCTTAATGCCAATGAAAAAGGACAAACAGCTACAGAAAGACACTGGACCACGGAAAAAACTGCTGAACTCAATCAGCCAGTATACTTCAAAGATGTACTAACCTCTACATGGAAACCAGGACATGTATTACGTTGGGGTAGGGGTTTTGCATTGGTTTCTACAGGAGAAGAAAAACTTTGGATACCATCAAAGTTGATCAAGATTCGACTGGAAAAGGAAAAACCTCTCAACGAGGACAAATGACAGGTATTCTACTAAGGTATATCTTATAAACTAAATAAAACCTCCCAAAGGAAAGGGAAGTGTTTTGCTTTTATCTTCACAGGAAAACTCATCTTCAGAAGGCAAAAGACACTGCATGGGTAGATACTTAAGAAGAAAAGGTAGCTATAACCATCAAATAGAAGGAATGTGCCATACGGTAAACTTTACAGCTGTCTCTCAAAAAACTCTATTTCTCTTTATTTCCTAGTCCCTATTCAATTAAACCAATGCTGGACTTAGAGGTGGATTTGGCTTTCCTCCTCTAAAATCCAAGCACATTATTTAACTAAGCTTTAGTGTTTCTGTGTTGTATCAAGAAGCCAATTGATGTAATACAGAATAAAAGAAGAATTTGGGGACTGTCTTTGTCTTTTCTTGGATCTTTCTCTCAAGGTGTACACCCTTTCATAATTGTTATGCTCTCATGGTTACATTCCCTAGCATGTGTACATACACAAGCAAACATTTCTCTGCTAACTGTTCATGTTTGAGTCCCACACAGCCAATAAAGACCTGCCTGACAGCAATCCCTGGACACCCTGGAAAGAAAATGGGCCACAGCTCCTCGACTGCACTGGATCCAACTTGCTCCATTTCAGCTGACACTCCGGCCAGAGGTTCGGGTACTGACTTCAATCAAGTTGAGGATTTCAAGCGAGATCTTCAATCAAGTGAATCCCATCTAACATGGACTGGATACTAACATTTTCTTTCTACAGGACCCCACATGACTATCATCGTCCCATTTCAGCAGAAAGTAACTTGGAAAATGCTACGCCCCCTTTCCCCATTGTTGTCACTTAGGATAGTGTATATACCTAGTTAGGAATAGCTTCCTATTGTTTATGACTTTAGGGTTTAGTTAAAATAGATAGTTATCTTCTTATATTTTACCTTTATACTGTTAAGTTTTAATCCTCTTTTAGACTAAAAGGGGAATTGTAGGGGAAGCTGTAGCCACGCCTTCTTAGGGGCTGGCTACAAGAGTACCTGAGGGCTTGTGAGGGCGTGGTCAGAGTGAGTAGGGGGACTGCGTTTTCGGTTTCGGTTTCTCTTTGCTTCTTGCTGTACAGACTACCACCGGCTGGCTGGTCCGCTCTGTAAGTAAGGCTTTTCCCTATTAAATACCCTTATATTTCTACCTGACTCCGTATTGGTAATTACCTACTATACCACATTAGACCTTCTTTTCAACAAGTCCCTCTTAAACTTTTATGCAATTAACTCATTCAAACTCTACTACAGCCTTAATATAAAGGCTTTCATTTTATTAAAAAAAGTTTTAAAAAGTTTGTCTGTGTGAATGTACACGCATGTGTGCAGGTTCCCAAAGAGGTCAAAACAGGGCCATATTACTTGGATGAATGAATTACAGGCCAGTGTAAGCTGCCTCTAATGCTGCTGGAAACTGAGGCTCTCTGGAATAGCAGCACGACTCTTAAACACTGATCCATCTCTCTAACTAGAGGCTTTTGTTTCACTCAATTAATCCGAAGTCAAAAGCAATTAATTGGCTTCTTCAAACTTACTTTTCTAGGCCTTCTGAATGGCTGTGCTGGAATCCATTTTATGTGTACTACCTAATTGACAAGCACGGTATCAGGTCAAAAGAATTCAAAACTTTTATGCACAAAGCTGTCGTGAAAACTGTGTGATGCACTCAAGGAATCTCTCAGTATTGAGCCCCTATTTTTTGGAAATTAAGTGGAAAGTATGTCCTTGGTAGACTTACAAATAGGAACTTCACACAGAACAAGCAGATGACATATGTGAAAGAAGCAGCAAGCTTTAAATCATGAATGGGAGCACACACTTAAAGATAGAGGACAGCATGTTTAAGATGCTGGTCTGAAAGACTAAAGAACTGGCTCATAGATGACATCACTTTGCTTTTGAAGTAAACAATCTGGATCTATGTATATGTCCTTGATAGGATGAGAGCACCCACTGGCTTTAAGATATTTTGTACTGATCACTTAGGGAATTTCAACTACACGCTTTTGATAGATTATGGAAAGTTAAAATATCTACCTAATGAAAGCCTTGTCTTAAATCCCATTTGATCTAAGAGATTTTAAACATGTTTTGGCAGAACTGTCATTTCAGAAGGATAATAGATGACAATATATGCTTCATAATTAATGATGAGGGAAATGAATCTAGGTGTAGTATTGAACTGTCAAAAGTACATAAAATTTTCAATGGAAATGTGAAAATATGTCAGAGTTATTTATCTTGTGACTCTGTTAAAATCACTTTTTAATTAAGATATGAAAAAGTATCTTAATTAAGATAACAAATGGAAGTTAGAACACTGGGAGATATTCAGCAAGAAACTCTGCAATCACACTCAAGTTTAATGAACAAAGAACAAAGGATGCCCTAATTAAAAAGAATGTGTCTGGACAGAGGTTAGAGAGAAATAAAATTACCCACTGCTGTTTCAGTTCTGTGTCCATGGCCTAGACAGTGTGGTAGTTTGAATGAAAATCATGCCCACTTTCCTGGGGGGTATTTGAGCATTTGGTCCCCAGTTGGGGGCACTCTTTGAAGAGGTTTTCTTATTGGAGGACTTAGGGTACTATGGAGGGACTTTGATATTTATAGCCTCAGGCCAATTCTAGTTTGTTCTCTTTGCTTTATGCTTACAGTAAAGAATGTAAGCTCTTCACTACCCTCTTCATCTGCTATGCCTGTTGCTAGCTGCCATACTTCCCAACCACTGTGGTCTTGTAACTCCCTGGAATTCTTAAGCCAAAATAAACTCTTCTACAAGTCACTTTAATAATGGTGTTTTATCATAGCTATGTGCTTTTGGTCATGCTCATTCACCACAACAGTAGATAACCCAAGTTAAGACAGAAACTGGTACAAGGTCAGAAGTTATTCCTCTGAAAGACACAAACACATTTTGAGAGGATTGTGGAAGGACTTTGATTCTGGACTGGAAAAACCAGAGTGCTCAGAGCTCAGTAGTTTTTCACATGTGGAACTCAAATCCTTGGGGATGGGGGTGTGAAAGACCCTTTCACAGAAGTCACATAAGACAATTGGGAAACCATGGATTTTTGTGTCACAATTCATAACAGTAGTGAAATCACAGTTATGAAGTAGCTGCGAAAATAATTTTATGGTTGGAGGATCACCACGATATGAGGAACTCTACTAAAGGGCTGTAGCATTAGGAAGGTTGAGAACCACTGGTTGATAATATTGTTGAGAGCAGGAGAGATGATGGTAGTACAATTTGCAAAGTTTCTCAGAGCTTCAGGGGGAAGTTTTGAGAGTGCCTTAAAGACTCTATTGGGGATGTTGATATTTTGAGTTAAAAGTCACTAAAGTGAAACCTCTGCCTTATTGGGTCAGTTGGTACAGTCATCTGGGGCTGAAGAATTGGCTGTGATTAAGAAGTGGTCAGTATCATTGAGGTAAGTAGTCAGGAAAATAGTTCTTCAGTGATGGACTGTGATATGGAACTGTAAGCTGAAACACACCCTTTCCTTGCCAATCTGGGTTTTATCCTAGCAATAGAAACCATAAGACAGTATCTGTGTACTTACACTTAGAATTTGCCTCAAACACATATCACCTTCTAAACCCATCAGTCAGCTTCCTAATAGCTACAGACAATAATTACAGAAACATGATTTTATTACATTGTAACTTTTGAACTTAATATAAACCACACACACACACACACACACACACACACACACACACACACACACACACACACTTTGTTGCTTCATGGAATAGATACTATAATGCATGTGACATAATTGGTCAGGGAATGCAGCTTCTATATTGATTGCTGATGTATTCTTACCTGGGATGCTGGGATGATGTGTTGGGTTATAGCTCTTTCTTGTTGATTAACTGTCTTTGTTGTCATGTGTACTCCACGTCAGAAACACTCTGATTCAATGACTTTCTTTAAATTTTAAGTGAAAGCTGTGTAATAATTAACTCAAGTAACATTTTAATAATACTATTTAATGACATGAGATAAGTGTGTGTGTGTTACAAATATTTTAGAATGCTATTTAAAGCAAGTTTTCACGATATTTCTTGTCTAATATAATGCCCTTTTGCCTCTATGCATAATCTTATTCTTTTATCAGGAGATTTGGGGAAATCAAAACCAAGTAATGAAATATTTGGCAGATTGACTATCTTTCTTAGCAGGATTAGAATATGACATTTTATTTGAGTGTTTCCTTAAAAGCCTCAATATTTTTGGTATTTCCCGAATTGAACTATAGGGCTTATTCCAGAATCTGAGACTGACTGAATCTTTACGTAAGTGCTGGATCCATTCCGTTCCATTCCATGAATATACAGTAAAGTGATGAATCTCCCATACTGAACTGGTTAGATGAACATATTAATAGAAATCTCTAGCTTAGAATTCTCAAATGCTCACCCATGAATGTTTAGTTTACTGACTTGTGGTGATTCTGACAGAGGGTGGGACCTTTGAAGAAGGAGCCAATGAGAGGAATATAGGACCCAGGATGCTCACCCTTTAGGAGGAATTGGCACTTTCGCCTCCTCCTCTTGCTCGTTCTCATCCTGACTGACAGGAGAGCAGTTTCTCCAGGCACTTCCTCTGTGACAGGCTCCCTCGTCATGGGCATGAAGAGAGGATCATATATTCAGTGAGCTGCACAGAGATGTTCCATTTGAGGGAGAACAGCGGTGGGGAAGCTGTATTCTATCATTTCCAGGAGAGGCTAAATTCCTCCCAGAGACATGTCCAAACTTAGGCATGATTTGTAAACAAAATTCACTACGAAATTCTTTTTTAAAAACACAGCTTTCAATTCTTCCAAAAGAATTCAATTCCAATGGAACTCCGATGCATCCTTGTCTTTAAGTCTCTTTTAAGAATGTTCATTTTATAAAACCACAGTACAATATAATGCCCGTTCAAAGGAAGAGTGGTTAACTTTTCTAAAATTAGCATGTTTTAAAGTTTCTGAAATTTTTCAGATGGAAAAATAATTGGCAATTGCATTATCAAAGCAGTGACACTTCATTAATGCTGATAAAAGAATTTCTTTGAGAAAAATTATAAATCAATCTTTTCATCTTGAGTGACTATACAGTAATAACTTATACAATAAATGGCATTAACCATGCTTTGGAAAATATGAGAAGCACACAAAGAAGCAACTATTGTACATTGATTCTCAAGTCAGACAGCATTTTTTTCTCTGTTGAAAAATAGTAGAAGAAAACATTCACCTTATATTTTATAAAATATTAATCTAGGACCTCTATTAAACTGTTAATATTTGTTACAGAAAGTTAATATTTTTGGATCAACTAATCAGCAGTGTGGCTGGAGAATAAATTTATCTGGAAATGCAGTGATTTGCAGTATGTCAGTGATCATGCACATGAAACATTTATTTTTCATTTTGAAATTTGGTTTTAATGTGGAATGTGATTTTTTTCAAAGAACACAAACATTCTGCTCTAAGGAATCTCAGGGAGATCTTTCTAATCAGAGGGCTGAGATGAGCCCAGAAATAGTTTTCATGGAACAGGCAACCCCTATCTAGAATACCAAGCAGCAGTTTAAGTCAGTTGAAGCATGTGAAAACAGGATTTCTATCTTGCTACTCTGCTTCTCATTGTGTGTGTGTGTGTGTGTGTGTGTGTGTGTGCGTGTGCGTGTGCGTGTGCGTGTGCGTGTGTGTGTGTGTGTGTGTGTGTGTGTGTGTGTGTGTGTGTGTCCACATGCATGCCCATGTACTCGTATTTATATGTGTCGAGAAATGTTTATGTTTATTTTTTTTTGGTGTGGGATTCGAGACAGGGTTTCTCTGTGGCTTTGGAGGCTGTCCTGAAACTAGCTCTTGTAGATCAGGCTGGACTCGAACTCACAGAGATCCACCTGCCTCTGCCTCCCAATTGCTAGGATTAAATGTGTGTGCCACCAATGCCCAGAAAATGTTTGTGTTTATGCATTCTAAAATTTCATATACTTTTTGGGGCTCCAGTCAATTATTTGGGAGTTTTGACTTTTGCTTCTGAGATCTTTATAGATACTTGCACACCCTCCTTAGTGATAGGAAGTCTTAGTCAGAGAGCAGTAATAGACATTTATGTATGACCCATGTATACCACACACAAGTTTGTGTCACTCTTTGAGGAGTCTCCTTTTCTCATCTCTTCAGATCAGGATTCTTCCTCTCTGTCCATCTCATGAGATCTTCTTGATTTTATTGTTTAGAAGTGTCCAACTCCTTACAGGAAGTCCCTTTAATGGAAAACAACCAACAGTGCTGACAAGTCAAGGTAGACTAATAGAGAGAAAATGACTATAGAGGAAAAAAGACATGCATTTATTTTAGGGTAAATAGACGGTACCTTCTTAACTGGTAGACTTATTACATCCCTGTCTCTACTTCCCTTTCTGGACAATTTTAAGTTACTTGTTTCACTGTGTGCTTGTTCTGGGAAGCAAAGCCCTCACCAGGATTGACATAGAGATGGTGTCATTAGCAAATGAAACTCCACTGTTTACTAAATTCTTTCTTCATGAGTCCCTCCCAACAGGAAGATATTCAAGGTTATGGTTACCATTTGATCATTTTGTGCAATGCAGTGTTAGGAATAAATCCATCCTTTAGTCTAATGAAAACATGCTCCCCAATCTTTCACACAAAAATGTTTACTTAGCATGCTTCTGACCCTGAAGCATTCTTCCACAGCAACTATGTTATCTGCTCATGAGGTTAGGCTTTGATTCAGTAGATTTCTGGTCCTGGCTTCTCTTTATTTGGATTCGTAGGTGGTTTGTAATTTTTAATAGTGTGTATGTGTTTGTCTGTGAGTGGTCATGTGCATATGAGTGTACCTGTAGAGGCCACAGGCATCAGCTTCCCCGAATGCTGCATTTATGCCTTGCTGTGAGGCAACTTGGATACTGGGACATGAACTCCAGACCTCATGAGAGTAGTGTGATCCTAGGCTCTAAGCATCTCTACAGCCCCCTCCATTTTGAATCTTGATTAATAGTGGAAACCAGAGGGCTACGGGGGAGAATATCAGTGAAATTTCATTCCTGGTTTGACCTGTGGATGTGTCAGTCTTGCCTTGTTTCAATACTGAATTAGAAAATATGTTCCAGAGTTTACAACAAACTTAAGAACTATAAAAGCAAAAGTCACTCACCCAGTCAAACAACAAACAACAAATAACAACAGGAAACACTTCCTAACAAAGAAAAAGTTAACATTTCAGATTATATGAAGGGGAAAGAATCCATTTAGTGTGAATTAAACCACACATCAGTTGATATTAAATGCAGCTTAGGCATAAGCTCTCCTTTAAAAAGGCCAAAATATGTTCCAATAGATTTTAACCATAAGGTATGCACACCTGACTGGGGCTTAATCTTTTGTTGATTTAATAAGGTTCTGGGGAATCAAGACATGGGACTAAGTTTATGTATGAAAATATTTCTGGGTGAAACTGGACTTGAGATCAAGGTATAGGTAAGTCAGATTGTCCTTAGTGTTAGTAGGTGTCTTCAAATCCACAGGGGGACCTGAGGGGAACAGAAGAACATAGGGAGACTTTACTTTTCAATAGGTCACATACAGCCTTCTGCTTCTCTTTCTCTGGATGGACTTTTCTAACAATGTTGCTGGAGCTTCTGTCCCACTTGGGTCCCATTGCTGCTTCAGCCCCAAATAAATACAAGGATATACTGCTATACTGATTATAAAACTGTTGGCTGATGACTAGAGCGTCTCATTAATTATTAATCCATAACTACTAATCTATGTATTTCTACATGGCTTTATCTTCCCAGGCATCCTATCCTCCTGGTCTCTACATGGTGCCTCCTTGCCATGCCTCTCTGCTTACCTTTTCCAGAATTCTCCTAGTCTCCTAGTCCCATCTATCTTCCTGCCTCTACTGGCCAAACAGTGTTTTATTCATTAACCAATAAAAGAAACATATATATAGAAAAACATCCCCCATCATCACATTATTTCATACCCATTATAGAAGAGACAGATAAATCGATGACGGTCACCCTTAGCACTAAGATGCAGCCACTGCTTCCTGTTCTATTCACAGACTGGCCCATCATCTTACTCTGTTCCCATTCCTACAACATTTGTCCTCTTCATGTTCACTCCAGTTTCAGAAAAGCCAGGCACTGGGAGAGCCTGACTTGAGGGTGTTGTTTATAATCAACAATTCAAAATCAGGTATAACTTACTAAGTCTTAACTTAGTATAGTTTAATATTTAATATGTGTTTTTAATGGTGAGTGACAGAAATACTGCCAGTATCTCTAAGGTCCTGGCAATCAGGATTGCATCAGGAGGTGATGAGAATTATCAGACTTTTTTGATCTTTTCAGAGTGACCAAGTTTCAAATTCTGATTGCTCCACTGCCTTCCTGGTCTTGGTGAATCTCAGTGTCTTTATCTCTTTGTAAAAATAATATGTGATCAAAACTACAGAACTTTTTAGGGGTTCAAGGAATTGTGGAAAAGTTAAATAGGAGCAGGATTTCATTGTGATACATGCTATGACAAACTACCCAATCTGAGGAAGTTCAAGATATGCATATACTGAACCACTTATTATAGACACTGTTACAAAGTACCCAATCTGTGAGGAACTTCACTTATGAGGTGAGACAGACAAGTGCAATTTCCATCACTGTGTTTACTTACTCTCATGGAGATTTCTCGGCATGAAGGGAGAAATCAGTTACTTGGTGGATGTATGCTGGAGACACATCCTTGTGCCTGCTGTGAGAAGTAACAGCATGAAAACTCTCTATAAATGGAATCGCTTTTGAAGTGTTTAATTAGTTATTCATTAACTGATATTTTTATTGATGAAGTATGCATCTTATTTCCTTTATCTCATTTTAGCCCATAAATTTAATTGTTGGGTTTAATTATAATCACTTAATAATTACTGTATTTTGGCATTAATTATCTCACATCAAGCCATTAAGAATATTACTCAGTGTAAAGCTAATGAAGTCGCCCATACACACAGACTTTAGCTTACCTGGAATATTCATTTCTTTCATCTCTCCTCCTTCTATACCTCCCACTTTTTATTACCTCCTCCTTTTGTTATTTTTTAGCACATCAGAAAATCTTCTTAATGACTTGACTGTTCATAAGCTCTGTCGTCTCAAAAGCCTGCAACACTCACAAGTGCCATGGAGTCATACTTTTGAGATGTAGCTTTCTCCTCTCCTCTACCAATGTCCTAGACTCCTTATTTAATAGTTATTTCAAGAAAAGTGGGTACTGAAATTGTTCAGTGATATCCCAAAGATTGGCTTATTTTTTCTAATATAACTCTGTAAACATTATTACAGGTATAGAATTTCTAAGAACAGGTTAAAGAAAAATTACATATGCTATTTTCTGGATCTGATACTTATCAGAAGAGCATTATGCACTAAAATTATCATGGAAATCCATCTAAGAAGATTTGACTCCATTTCAAGTCCAACTCATTGTTCTGTTATAGATAAAGTCAGCTATCAACTTTGAAACTTTAGCTTCATTGTATATGTAAACATGGAGATGGACTAGACACTATCAAATATACTGGATGCTATCAATTATAACTTGCAATGGCTGAATATTGTCTCCAGTAGGTGTCAAAATTGTACTTAAGTCATGGATCAGTGTCCTACCTGTGTGTAATGATGACTGATAAGAATGGGAAGAAGTGGTGCTATTTATTTATTTCTCTTTATCTGGAGAGAGCTCATGACCCACTGCACCCTTCACAAATGAATTCTAAATTTTCTCAGTAGGAAAAATAATAGTTTGACTTGATTCAAGGCAATGGGATAAGTCAAGATGCTTATTTCCATGCTGAGAATATTTAGACAACTCTACAAAAATTATATATGGTCAAGGTCCTAGCTCTAGTACCAGAGGTAAAGAAAGGTTCTCTAACTCCAATTTCAGCTAGTTCCTCAGTCAAAGAGCTTACCAAACTGCTTTCTACATATTTTTATTTACATCTACTTACCTGGGCTGCTCTCCACCTTGGTTGGAGAAGCTTCTTTTGGGAAAGGGTAGCAGTCAACTGAGAGATGTATACTAGGTCAGCGTGCTGGGAAGGAAGAGTTCTGTGCTCATCCTTAAAAGAGACATCTGTGTCACCCAAACTCTAAACCAGGGCTCAAGAAAATTACAAAACAGGAGGTAGAAAGAATACAAGAGCTAGAGAATCAGGAAGAATGCTATGAACTTCTATTTCTGGGCTTTAGTTGTGTACTGAACTTGGAACAACTGTGGTTAACTACAAATGACCTACTCAAGACCAAGCCAAACAAAATCCTAGCATAGATGATGCTAGTATTGATGAGATATCCAAGTCCCAGCCCTTAATGACTGATAGTTATTGCGGGTTGGGAGAATTTTTTTATGGTGATGTGGTCCCTGGTAGAATTCCCATGCTTTAGTGGATAGTTTCATATCCATGGACATATAACTGGATGCGGATTACAAGCAATAAAAAAGACATGAAGTTGGTCGGGGGACTTATTGATAAGGATTTAAAATGCTTAGGAGTAATTAGAGGAGAGAAATAGGGTGGTAAAAATGATATTTCATTGTATATATGTATGTAATTCTGAGGAATTAGAAAAAAATTAAAAGGAAGGAAAATGTTATTTATATTCAATGTTCAAACTTTGTCTCCTTAAGACTCATAGAATTGGGTCAGGAGTTTGACCACAAGATGTCCTGCAGTCATTAAAAAACACTGGATCCCCTACTGGGAATCATCCAAGGCCGTTTATTTCATTTGACCTGATAGAGATCTACTGATAAGAGTTCTAACAGCTCCCATAATCCATTCTGGTAGTAATCATTCTCCCAGGTGGCTGTCTACTACCAATGTACAGAGTGTGAAATATTAATGATGATATTTAAGGCAACACTATCATTCTATGACTATAGTGTGCTGAAAGCATGTATTTGAATTTATTCTGACCCAAAACTTTGTCATTTCAAACAGATTCTGATTTTATGACCTTAGGTCATTTTGAAGACTGACTTAGAATGGACCTAATATAACTTCACAGCTTTATATCATTTTACCAAAGGCTTCCATATACCATATATCAGCTTTGACTATATCGTCTCTCCTTTTGTCTTTTCTTAATAGGGTCATGAATTCCAGCAAATGTGCTTCTTTAGGTGGGTATTGTATTAGGTCATTTTTGTAAAAGGTTTTGATTATACCTTCTACACTTCATTTAGCAATTGTTTTTATATGCCACAGAATTTTCAATGTTTAAACCGAAAAAAAAGTATGTCTCTTATTTTCCAATTTGTGTTTTCATGTATGTTTATATTAATGAGTCCATCACAGACTACAAAAACAACTTCTTTGCTTTTTTCTACTACATGGGTCCTCATCCCAGAAGCAACCTCTCATGTTTATTTAAATTTTTAGATTATTTTGCAATTTCTAAGTGTATATAATGATGATTTCTTTGAAAGTACTAATTTTCAGGCTGACAATGACACTGAGTACCTTTAGTCCCCACACTTGAGAGGCAGAGGCAGACAGGTCTTTGGGTTTGAGGACAAACTTGTTCTACATAGTGAGTTCTAGAAAGTCAGGGTTACACAGAGAAAACATGTCTCAAAAATAAATAAATAAAATAAAAATAAAAATTCAAAAGTTCTAGCTTTGCCATGACTATAAAAGTCTTTGATACATTATATTAAAATTACCACTGTAAAACACTCTCTAAATTAGGTTCTTTCATTTCTTCAGTGCAGGAAAAAATTGGGATAGCAAGTGTTCTAAGTGAAGTATTATGGATGAATGAAAAGTGTATATATTCTTAGTGCTTACCACTATGTTGCTTATCACAGTCACATATTCTTACAGAAATTTTGCTTCCGGTTAGTTAATATTTGTCATTGTGTTCAAATACAAAAATGCATATTGTAGCAAGCTTTTTTGTTAAAATATCTTTGGATTGCCAGCTCCCAAATATTGACACAGAGACTTCGCATTAATGAAGGCTTGGCCATTAGCTTAGGCTTATCCCACTAGATATTATAACTGAAATTAACCAGCTTTTATTAATCTATGCTCTACCAAGTGTTTCAGTTACCTCTATTCTGTACCATATGTTTGACCTCTACAATGTCTTCCTGGCATCTTGCTGGCATAATCTGCCTCTCTTCTTCCCAGAGTCCTCTCTTTCCCCAGAATAGTCTCTCATGCATAGCTATTGGCCATTTTTCTGTTTATTAAACCAATCACAGCAATACATCTTCCCACAATATACAAATATCCAACAATATTATGGGGGTGGGCTTTAGGTTTGTTTGGTAGCTGGTATTTTTGATACTATCTATCTATCTATCTATCTATCTATCTATCTATCTATCCATCTATCTATATCTATCATCTATCTATCTATCTATCATCTATCTATTATATAGCTATCATCTATCCATCTATCTATGATAGATAAATATGATTTCCTCTCCAGATAAATAGATGGATAACTATAACTTCCTCTCTAGGTAGATAGATTGATAGACAATTTCTTCTCTTCCCTTCCCTAGATCTAACCCTTCCTATGTCAACTGCCTTAGGCCCTTCTCAATTTATTTACTCTTTTTTTCTTTAATTATTATCATTGCAGATATGCATGAACATCTATGCAAATTCAACTTGCCCAGTCTTTTTGCTGTTACTTGATTTTATATAATTTCAAGGATGACCAATTGGCATTGGATAACCTATTTGGGAGTTCATCCCTACATAAGTCTGTTTCTCCATCCCTCAGAATTCATGAGATTTCCCCCTCTCACATTAGCATCCCTACTTTCGCTATCTTTGGATGTCTTTGTTCACCTGTTGTTTAGGCAGCCATATTGTGAAATTATCATGAGTGAAATGTCCCTGTCTTTTCTAGGAGATACAATCTTACAGTATATTTTTTTTGGTCCACTGACATTTACAATCTTTCTGCCCCCATTCTACAATGTTCCCTGAGTCTTAGATACAGGAATTATATTGTTATGTATCCATTGGTTCTGGGCAGTCCATTTTCAGTTGTTCTCATTCTGTAAATCATTGAACAGTATACAATTTTTATTCTGATATGCAATAACTCTTTAGTGAATTTATGGGAAATTAAATATTGCAAAAAATGCCAAGTCATTGTATGTTTCAGATTATTTTTATTCTTTGTTTAGAAACAAGCTGAATAAATACACATATGTTAAAAATAATTATTTTAAATTCTTTCCTACTACTGTATTTAAGATATTTAAGCTCATTACCTTCTCATTGAATCTCAAGACTCATCCAACCAAAAGAATGTACCAAAATTATGCTGAAAATTCTGAAACTAATCTAATAAAATGCTGAGTCGACATAGTTGTTTATCAACTTTTTTTAATGGAAGCTTAATTTGACAAGTTCATGTCATGAAGGCCCCATTACAGTCATGTGAAAACATTCCATGGTATGAAAAATACATACTTGTAATTTTATTATCTAGACAAGAAAACATGAGTGCAGAAAGAAGCAGAAACAAAGCAATCATTAACAACAATTGCTGATACTTCAGAACTAATATCATCCTGTCCCAGCTTATCAAAAATATTTGAGGTCTCTGCCAGGGCGACACCTTGGGAGAGAAGAGCTATCACTGTACTCCAACTTAAATTGGTAGGCATAATGCAGCAGGTGTAGGCTTTATACTGTAGGTTAGAGTGTTTTGATACTCAGTAACTGATTGATAGCTTACCTCTGCAGACTTCTAACACTTCTAACACTGTGCCTGGAAAGTCTGGCAACATTCTGACTTCTCACTATTAAAGGCTTTGGAAGTTTTAAGTTTTCTCAATATTCTGATGTTCTTATTCACATGTGGACTTGCTTTGATTTTCTCATCCTAGTAATTGCACTGAGCACTCCATGAGTGTTTCAAACTGGAGGTGGGCATTGGACTATCAGATAGTCTATGACTGTTCTTTCCCTTGTTGTTCATTACCATTTAAAATTAAAATATCCATTGTTTCCTTCATTGTTTGGTATTATCACAAAATAAATTTATTCAGGTCCATTCTTCCTTGCTTGATCTTTTGCAGATATTATTTTAAATGACTATAACTATAGCCAAATAACCAATTTCTTATGTCAAACTCATTGCCAACTTCATAACTGAGTTAATTTTGTTTAAACTTACCATTTTCTTTGATCAAATTCCTAATTGTAAATAAGGCTGACTTGAGTCTTAAGTCCTTAGGAGGTATAATGTAGTATATCTTGAGTCTCATCTATTTTGTCTTTACTGAAATACTAAAGTCAATAATTCATATTTACACTCTGATGAGAATGGGAGTAAGAAATCTGTATCAGTGCTTCAAGGAGAAATAGAATACAAACCAATTGTTTAATTAAATTTTCTTGTAGTCACAATAAAAAGAAAATAGGTAAAATTGATTTTAAATGCATACTTCATTTAACTCAACTCATAAAATCTTTTAAATGATTTAGACTGTTTTCAACATGCCTATTAATGAAACATTTAAATTTCTTTCTTTATATAATCTTACAAAAGATATTTTGCATTTTCTATTTGCATAATATGACATGTATGTTCTTCATAGTGTCTATTTGAGTTTGTGTCATCATCTATGCATCTTTACTTGTACATGATACTAGAGGGTATCATGTGATGGGTGTGTTATGTTCTAATATCTATATTTTCTTTCCATTATTTCTGTCCTCACTCATGGTATCTCAGGAACTGCAAGCTCCTCAGGGCAGGGCAGCATGCATCTTTTTGTGTTTCTGGTTTTGTGATTTCAACAGTGTGTATAGGATTTCATGAATTCCTTTAGTATTTGGATGCTATCAGCAACATTCTGTGTATTTGTAGATTCTTAATATTTTTGTTGTTATTCTTTCTCATTTTCTCTCTCTTCTTTCTCTCTTTAACTATCTTTTCTTCTTGTTTCAAAAACCATTTTCAGCTAATTTAGCAGCATAGCCTGCAAAATTATCTTCCATTCACTGTCATAAGAATATTTTACTTAGAATGTTACTTTTACAAATAATGACTGTTCTCCAAGGCACTTTCAACAACATTGCTTTGTGAATATATATCACTTGTTTGAAACTTTTCCTAAGGGGAGTTTGTAAACATTCCTAAATAAACAAGTATCCCTTGTAAATGCAAAAGATTCAAAAGAACCATATTTCTACCTGTTCAAGGTGTTCAACATGATTCAAATGCAGGTGGCTTCAGCAAAAAGCTCTAGCCTATTTTAACATTCTCTTTTTGCTACATTGTTTTTGTTCTTTCTGTACAATAGAGTGTCATCAAACAAACAGAAGTATATAGAAGTCATATATGTCAGCTGGGGGTTTTGAGCAAAGTGAGACTAGTAATGGCTAAGTAGCTTGGTGTTCTTGCGTGATTCCCAACAATGAGAATGGCAGTTGTCCCTGACTCTTGTGCCTACTTAGACGACTCTGTTCCTTCTACTGGGTTGTCTTATTCTGCCTTGATAAGATGGAGTGTGCCTAATCTTATTGAAGTTTGTCATGCTATGATTGGTTGATGTTCCGGGGGTGGGGGTGGGGCTGCTCTTTTCTGAGGGGAGTTGGGTGGAGGGTACTTAGGGGAGAGGTAAGGATTACAAAAGGGAGAGAGGAGAAACTACAGTCAGAATATAATATAGGAAAGGGTGAGAAAAATAAATGCAGTCATAAGCAGGGCTTTAGAATATCTCCCATCTAAGTAAATAAAATGTTTTAAGTTTTAGAGTAATACATATTATAAAAACACATCCAAAATTCTCTTGGAGAGGATCATTAATTGTTCTCTTTATATAATTTTAACATCATTTAATTGCAGTTTAATTTTATAGAGCATTAGAATTCTTGGAGGTATGTGGAGATATGATGTAATTGGAAATTATCCAGGTCTCACTTTCAAGCCCTTTATCAGAAAATTTATGGAAATATAAGAATTTACAAAAATTGAGAGAACTTCAATAAATGCTGTAATTAAGAGCCAAGAGATACTAATGGATAAAATCTAAAAATAGGGAGAGGTTAATTTAATCACACAATAGTAACAGTTTGTGTGAGTTGGATAAGGAAGAAATGTATATTTTTACTTACCACCTTGGAGGATATTTGTTGCTAAGATAAAGCGTTAATTTCCATGTACATATTCTTGGAAATAATCCCTCCTAATGACCTCATTTTGGAGGATGCCACAGGATGGGGCATAGAAATTATTTTTCCAACACTAAAAAAATAAAATACCAAAGCCACAGAGAAACCCTGTTTCGAAAAACAAAAACACAAAAAACAAGAAAAGAATAAAATAAATTTTTAGATTCTAGACAAACATACCATATCAAATAATATAAATCAAACAGATTATCTTTGGCATGACTGCATATAACATCTATCTAACATATGTCTTACAAACAAGAAATATTTATGATTCACAGCTTGGAAAAAATGGTGTTTGGTGAATCATATTTCGTTTCCTAAGGATTGTCACCTTCTAGCTGTTTTCCCAAGTCAGATTGAGCTTGAGAGCTCCCTGGGACTCCTTTTATTCTAGAACTTTCCTTTTGTAAGGAAATTCTACTACCATAATCACTTCCCAAGACTGCACCTCTATACCCCTGAATAAAATGACCTGGGGGATTAGCTTTCCAACATACAGATTCTGGTGACATAAATAATGATTTTGGTAGTTTCTCTCCAAAGAATATGCCAAATAAATATGAATTTAACTGTATAAGGGAAACTTTTATATTTCTTAGGTGAAGATCAGGTCTGTTTCTCATGTTCTTCAGTATGATGCTATGCAATGATTTTTGTGTACCACTGTAAGAAGCAACAGGGTAATAAATGACAAAAAAGGATGTGATTAAATAGAAATTGACATGGAGAGAATGTTAAGCAGAGTTTTGAGGAGAAACAGATAAAGAGAACAGTATTAAAAATGGCACCCAATGACACCCAATGCATAATACTTCTGTACTGGATGATATTCTTTGTCCTTAGGCAATTTTCTTCTTTTTACCTGTGAGTTAGGACCAATAATTTCTTATTTCCACCTTACAAATAAGGAGACTAATGCAAGGAGATGTTAATAAGTTTTTCTCAGAACCACATAGCTGGCAAGTTGCAAAATTGAGGATTGAAACCAGGGAGTTTGATGCCAGTGTTTGAAATGTTTATCTTCTAGCTTGTGACTGGTAGTGTGATTGATTGGATATACACTGCTGAAAATTGCCATTCAAAACATTTGCCAGTGACTGATATTAAAAGGTATTAATATATATTGCATTCATGGACATGCATTTGTTACTACACACGTAATAAAGAGGGAATGTTTACTTCAACTTTTGTCTCAGCACAGCGGCCAGTAGTCTAGAGAAGTCTCTCAGTTTGCCCAAAGATGGCCAAAGAGTCTTGTTATGACTCCGAGCTACAGCCCTCACAACAGAAGTTCTGGTTTAGAAAATCTGGAAGTCAGAACCCTGTAATGTATGTCATTGATGAACCCATAAGCTCACAGAAATGTTGGAAAGACAAATACTTTATTTCTGGCATCAACACTTATTGGTTGGCTCATGGAAAGCCTAGAAGCCTTAAAAAAACTTTACTGGGTAACAAACCTACTTCCTGTTTTCTATTCTTTATTTACTCATCATTTTCTCTGCCAGAACACTGAATTACTTAAGAGCAGGGACTATATCCCTCCATGGAAGCATGGAAGTATCTTAATCTCCACTGACCTTTTCCACAGCAGAAGGTATAGTATCTGTTGAAGGAATGATCTCTACAATGTATAATGAGAAATTGAATGGATGATTATGGGATGATTTACGATGCACAAAGTGATGGTGAAAGGTTGTTATAACCGTGTGATTCACAGTCCACGATCACCTAAGAAGGGAAGTCTCAATGAGGTGCTATCTAGATAGTTGACTTCTAGACAGATACATTAATGTATTGATCTCCACTATTGATTGTTGGTGTAATGTTATTGGTTCCCTCAGGTTTGTATTTCTGTGACTCACCTGCTATGATGGATTGTAATCTGGGATAATGAGCCAAAGTTAACCCTTTCTCTCCTGAGCTGTTTTGTCAAGGTTTTATCACAGCACCAGGAAATGAGACAAAGACAGAGACAAATTTATATGAGTAGCTTCAGTGCCATTTGAACTTTGCTTCTCTTCCTGGCAGGAAACAGAACTTTGTTTATTTGAATTATGTCTGGTGTTTTATCATGACCTTCATCAATAATTATACAATCACTCAATTTAACAACTGTTTAATAGCATGCAAGTATGATAATAAATACCAGAGAAAACCAATTTAGTATGAACAACCTTTTTCTATTCATTATTATCATTCCCTTATACAAGCTTAAATTGTTTTTGAAACAAAATTTGAATTAGGTAGAACATTTGACTTTCTACTATTTTTTTTCAAAGCATCAGGTCTTAGAAACACAGTGGTTGCCCAAGGTTAAACACCTGCTAAGTGAGTCAGTTGGGGTTGGAACTATTTTGAAAAATTTGAGAGGAAATGTAATCCTAGCTCTTTGTTAATACATTCAATAAATCAACAAACATTTGCTGAGCAGATCTCTAGTGATGGACATTGAGTTTAAGAGTGCGGAATCAAGATGAAGTAGACACTCTACTTGTCCTCCAGCAACCCCTAGACCACTACCTGGAGTAAACTTATACAATTAAGTTATGTAAAGTGCTTAAGACATGAATTAAACACAGATTATATAGCAAAAAATATAACTTGCCCAGTGCCATTAAAGGAAGCTTTATTTTCCTTTTATTTTAGTCCATTTATGGGTAAGAAAAAGATATCCGTGTTTCTCCACCACCCAAATGCTGAGAGTACAGAATCTACCATCAGCATCAGCTGACCAGGATCAGCATCTTTGACATTTCTTTTCTGATGAAATTTATTTAGAATTGATTCAAAGTAAAATATGTAAAACTCTCCTCTATAAAAAGAGAAAGTTGAAGTACACAGAGTTTAGGCTGTGGTGGAGATGATTATCCCTGTGTGCATGGTACAAAAAGATTGACAATATTTTAGCAGGGATTGGGCCAAGGATCCTTAAGCTAAGAATCTGTTTATATCAATAAAGAAAAAAAATTAAAAGACCTCTCAAATATTATGTAGGAAATATGCTATATGAAAACTCCAAAATATTTACTTTTTGTAGAAAATGTTTGTTTATGCCTAATAGGATAGCTTAGCCTGTTACTTCAAGTGATGAATGAATGTATGTAAGTATGTATAATAGAGTTCTGTTAATTTATGTATTACATGTTCTCAAGCCATTTACTATGTCTGGTATTAACTATATCTCTTTGACTTGAGAAATCTAAGGGCTAGAAGTTTCTCTTTTAAAATGTTTTATATACTTTTTGACATCTAGGTTATTCATGCATACAGAGACAGATATAGATACAAATTTTCTCTGTTTTTTTCTTATACTGAGATAATTACTTCTCTGTGGCTACTACCTATTTGCCTTCCCATTGCTCCCAGTAACATACAGAGAGAGTGGGATCTTATCTCATTTCATGACTGCTGGATGTAACTTCTGTAAGTTATGTGATCTATCCAAATCATCTTCCTTTTTTTTTTTTAAAAAAAAGAGAAAACATATTTCATTTAAACTACTGTCTCTTGTCAGGACAGTGTTTCTAAAACTCTTCTACATCCATGTGATTTTTGTTGGTTCTAGGTAGTGGTATAGACTATTCAAAACTACATGTGAACCATTGGACTGAAATTTCAAATATGGTTTCTGTCCCTGAGTTTAAAGTCTGTGGAAGGTCTCAGAAGAGCAAAAGTCATTGTTCTGAGGGAAAGTCTTGGAAGGAAATGTGATGTAGACAACATGAAATTGTCTTGAGACTATTTCCACCCGAGACCCAAGTCAGAACACTGGCTTCACAGTCTTCTATATTCCTGGGTATTATGAGGTTACCTAATGGATCAGTTTGGAGGATACATGATGTTTAAGCAACAGATGAATATATCACCCTACAAGACAGTTATTTAGGTAATATCCCATCAAGAATAATGACCAGGGCAATGACACTGAATGTATCTCAGTTTTTATTGGGTTAGACTAACATTCCTTAATGACTTTGACCCAGTGTCATTTTCTCAAGTTCCTCCCAAACGTAACCATCTCCATAATAGACTCATATTTCACTTTCATTTTTCACTAAAAATATCCAAATGTTGCCTATAGGTCTTAAATTATTCTTGCTTGATATTTAGAGTGGATTTATATTCTGTGAGCTGTAGACATAGGCCCTAACATTTATTTTTACCCTAGGTTTTTCCTGAGACCATGACCTGGAATTGTGATCACCAAGAGTGTGACTCATTAGATGACATATGATCACAGGATGTTATTAAGTAGATTGTTGTGCCTCAAGCTTTAGCAAAGCCACCTAAGGTCCTGATTTCTTATAATGTCTGTGTTCATTTAGCCTACAAGAGCTAAAAGAGTTTGCATTTTCTGGTTTAGTGTCGAGCACCTGCAGGATAAGAAGACACCCTTCTTTCCCATGGGATACTACTATAGTATTTCCTAATTAATCTGCTCTTAGAATCTTGAGGGTGTTGTTAATGTTCGTGGTACAGTTTCTGCACTTATTTAGTTGGTTTTTATTCTAAGTAGGTCACAACGAAGGCTTAGGAAAAAACAAGAAAACAATCTCCAGATTTAGCCCTAGTATATTTAGAACTTGGAAAAACTTTACATAGTATTTACTTTCTCAATTTCTCAATGTCTTTTTTTTTTTTTTTTGGTTTTTCAAGACAGGGTTTTCTGTGTAGCTTTAGAACCTATCCTGGCAATCATTCTGGAGACCAGGCTGGCCTCGAACTCACAGAGATTCACCTGCCTCTGCCTCCCGAGTGCTGGGATTTAAGGCGTGCGCCACCAACTCCCAGCTCTCAATGTCTTTAAGTAGATAATTAAGCAAATTACTCCAGCGAATAGTCCTTAGAGTATAAAAGTTATCCTCAACTATTTTGGATTAAGAACTGGAAGGTTATTTTTGTATTACACCCTATTTTTACTAAATGTGTGAAATATCTAAATAACTAAACTTTTATGGTTGTCACATTAAAAATTTTTAGTTGAGAACAATTTCTGCCTTGCTTCTTTCACAGGGCAAATATTTAATTTCTGTAGAACATATTTTATAATTAATGAATTATATATAATATAATACATTGATTTATCAATATCTAAAGAAAAACAGCAACTGATAGTAAATGGCTTGCACAATGAGAATTCTGGAAATGAAAATAAAAGGTCCTGGTTGTTTTACATCAGACTCACTTTTTATCAATTCCCTAGCAGACTGGCTGATTAGGATATATCAAATTAGGATGTATAATTTTATTAGGTTATATCAGATATGATTATCTTAGTTGTAACTCTACAAGTTAATATTCAATATTGTCATACATTGTGACAAACTCAATTTTATTGGTATTGAGAAATTCTGAGTGACAGCTTAGAAGACTGATGTTGCAGGGAAGTGATTTATAGTAGATTAGAGCTGGAATAAAGGGCTTAAAACATCTCACATCCAAAGCAGAAGTCCTCCAGTGTTTGATTCTGTGCTGTATTGGCCTTTTATTGGGCAACTGGATATAGTGATGTAAAGTTCTTAGCAAAGATATAAGGGACCTTAATTTTGTTAAGATTTACATATTTTACTTTATGTAGTTGAGTTCTTTGCCTGTATGTTGGCATGTTTGTGCACTGTGTACATGCCTGGTACCACCAAGTTCAGAATAAGGATCCCCTGGAATGGAGTTACAGATGGCTGTGAGCCACCATGTAGGAGCTGAGAATCAAACCCCAGTCCATTTCAAGAGCATCAAGTGCTCCTAACCATTGAAATAGTTCTCCAACCCCAGGGAGGATTTTAGTTTCAGTTGTTATTTCTAGAACTCTCACCGACATATCTGATTTGAATGGGCCAGTACTATTCTTCTGGAGAATGTAAGACTAGGAGCAAAGATCAGCTTTTCCAAGAGGGCCAGATTAACTGACTGAGCCCTAAGTTAACCCTGCTGCTGATTGCAGATGTTTGAACAAGTCTTGCCTGGAAAATGTGAGCAATCATTGTCTGGTAGATTATTGAGCACAGCTCAGAGGATGAAAACTGACTAGCTCATCTTTGGACTACAAGACTATTGTAAGGTTTAAGTCCTTGAATTCAGGGTATTTTGTTAACCAGCAATAAATATTATATGAGTAATGTCTGCTACAAAAGTAGCCAAGATTGATATCTATTTTAATCCAACATCCATAGTAGCTGTTTCATTTGTTTGACCTTCTCATTTTCTTTTTCAAAATTCACAATTCTAGATTTATGATTCCATGCTTGAACTTTAGGGTGAGATGGAGAGCAGACCCTCGTGCTTCTGCCAATCCAGGATATTCTTCTATTTTATGAGTCTCAGAGTTTGGGATTCTGATTATATATTAGTATCTTTTTTGCTAGGTTGCACTCTGCCCTTTGTAATGTACAGCTATTAGGAATCCATGAGAATCCTTGGGGTGCACATAAAATATGAGTGAATAAATTTAACACTGCATCATTCCAGGAATATCTTCACTCACTGTGGTATATATTGAATCCAACCAAGTGTTCTTTTTGGAGGAATAAACAATATTAAAAGATGATTACTTTGGTAAATAGGATCATGGGTCATGATCATCAGGAAGCAATGGATACAGCCAACTCCTTCAGTTGCTTATCATTGTAAAGCATGACACATTTGCTCAGAGAGAGAGGAAGAGGGACAGGAGCAATTCCACAGACTGGAGGGAAGGAAATGTGTGCCCTAGAGCTAGCATCAAATAGTCTACTTCAGTGCCAGCGTCTCCAATTTCTTTAGACACAGTTTCTCTCTGTAGCTAATCACCTCTTTGAAGCCATGGAAGACATGCTGACAACAGCATCTCTGTATCTAAATCGTGACTCTATAATCACAAATTTTATAATGATATTTGTCTGAAGTCTATATTTTGGAGTCCTTATAAGATACACCATCCTATTTTATAAAACACACAGAGTGATTGGAATAGATAAAAATTACTCATTTTAGATTAATGAATACACTGAACCATCCCAATGATAGAGAAATTGCTTCCAGGGTTTTAAATTGAAGAGGTCTAAAATTTGTCAAGCTTATCAAAAGTGCATGAGCAATGAAGAGGTACAAGTTTATAAGCAATTATGGAGCACATTAATTTCATAACATGAATAATTTTTCTGCTTCATTACCATTGGTATGATCCTTGTGGGAAATGCAGGAAGACAATAAATATGGGTCAGGAGAATAGTTTTTATGGGCATACTGAAGCATCTCTACTTGATTAACATGTAGCAAATTAATTTTATTTCATTGGCATTGCCTTCTTTGCAGCTTCTGTGTTCTCTCCTAGAGGCAGAGTTGACTCTGCTTAGGAATGAAACCTATATTTAAACAAAACTCAGCTAAAATAATAGAAAAGCCTATGAAAATGGTGAGTAATTGGGAAAATAAAGTTAGGAAGTCTCTGAGGAAAAGGTGATATGAATCTGGAAAAGGTAATATGATGCTGGAAAAAATATGACAACCTAATTTATGGAAGGGAAGCTACTACTTGTGTTATCTGGAAGATTACAATTTACATAATGAAACCATGAGCTTGAGAAGTTGATTCCCATGCAGAATATTTTATGCTCCACTTGGCTTCATTTTACAGCCTGTAAAAAGTTAGGGGGACAGAGAAATGAACTAAATAAGAAACTGCTTAGTTGGCAGACAATATTTAGAGACTATATCAGGTGTAGGAGTTACCTACCTATAAAATTGCTTATCTTTAATATTTTAAGAAAGATTTTTAAAGAGAAATTTTGCTTGGACAAAAAAACCCCAAAATTTAATAATTCTAAATTTCTTCCTGACACCTCAGAAGATGCCTCAGTTGTAAAAACACTTGTAGCACAAACTTAACAACTGGTATATGATGCTGAGAACCCACGGTAGAAGGACAGAATATAGTCCAAAGAGTTGTCCTCTGAAATTCATACTTGTGCTGTACACCCACACGATAACAGACACACAAAACATGCATGTATACACACACACACACACACACACATACACACACACACACACACACACAAAATTGATATAAATAAATTCCCTTCCTTACACTCTTTGTATGGGTTAAGTTATCATCTGACTTTTTAGTTTGACCAAAGAAATTATTAGTATTCTAAAATTATCATCACATAATCCCATAGCAGCTTGGTATAAAAATGAGAAGGCCTTGTAATAGCCTTTCCCTTCCCCCCTTCTATAATCTGTCTATCCATTCATCCATCAATCTATCTATCTAATTTACTATCATCTCATTTGCATATCTAATTTCATCATGGTTTATACTTCCAACAGTCTCTTTACATCAGTTCAATAAGAGGCTAGAAGAATTGCTTCAATGATTCAGGTTGTTCTGCCTTGCATCATATGACAGTGCCTAGGAGTTTGAGACCTTCTTGAGTGAGCATTCTTGAGTGACATGGTCATGCCTGATGCAGATGGGATAAATACATCACCATAGCAAAACCTGGTAATAAAATAAAGGAGTAGAAATGAAAAATTACAATTAAATGAAAAAAATGAGTTAAGGCCAGACAAAAATAGCACAAGTTGCCTCAGTCTTTGGTTTGCTCTCTAGCTCTTGATAGACTGCCAGTTTGTGAGTTGGTTCTTTCATCTTGTCAGCTGCTACATAATATACCAAGCTCTCTGTTTGTCTTCACACTTCATTTCCTACTCCCCTTTACACACAAACAAACATGTCTTACAAACAGTCAGTTGGTTTTGATGTTTGAAGGGTTTCTCTCAGGTCTACAGCGTTTCCTGATTGCTTACTAGGCCCTATTCCTATTTTCTGCCTGAGCCATCATTCTTGGAAAATCTTTCACTTTACCCACATCCTTTAACACTGTTTGAATTTGTGGGTGTGCATTCAAGCAAGATGGGAGGCTACAGAGGAGAGCAGATTCTGGCTGTGGCTGTCAAGAATCAGAGAAATTCATGAAAAGCAGAGAAGCAGGCTTCTTTTATCCTAGGGCTAATAGGACAGACCTATTAGCTAAGAGTGGACATGCTCTAGTGGGGAGGAAGGGACATATTGTTGGATATATTAGATAGAAGCAGGCATATTTTATCACTCTAGAACAGTTTAAGCTCACAACTACTTTATCCAAGGCTGAGAAACTTACCATCATTCTACCTTGGGTCTCAGATAAAGTTTAGCACTCATTCTACTATGATGTCTCTGAATAGCCAATAGTCTTTGATAACCTTGACTGGTCTGATCATTTCTACTCAGGTGCAAGTCACAGCAGTGGTAAAATTAAACTCAAAGTTGACATTAAATACATTGATGTCATGACTGGAACATAGTTCTAAGACTACATGGTGATTTGAAATTCAAAGACAGCCTAGGTTGTGACTCAAGCTCTCAGCATTTACCCTGTAACTTATCTCTTCATCACCACATGACTTATAGAATAAAGTTTGTGTGGAATGCTACAAAAGAACCACTGCCTTTCTTCTCCAAACACAGCTTTAGTGTCTTTGGGAAACCTTTGCTTCACTTAACCCTTGTGTTGTTGATGGTAGAATATTGATTTTCTAAAACTACTGTTCTAATTACTATTATTAACAAATATTCCCTTGTGTAGAAAGAATTGGAAAAAATGTACAGTGATGTTGATATTGTCATTATATATAGGCCTAATTAAATGTTTGGGAAGCTAAAAACAAACAAACCAACAAATAAACAAAAGTGCTCTGTGGGACAACAACACAGATATAACTCTGTGCTCCTCATTTTATTTGGACCAGGCATGAAATAGAGTAGACTGCTTTGGGGTCCTTTTCTTCCTGTGTTCCTTATCAATATTGGCTCCACTGTATCCTCGAGATCCCCACTCTATTAAATTAACATCTGAGAGAGTTTTGTCTAGTGGATTACTACTCTGGGCAGTTGTAAACTCTGAGTGTGGTGTTGTTCAAACAGTCCTAGACCAAGCATCTAGAGTTATGCATATTGCTATCAATTTCCACACCAACAAAAGAAATATGCCTGTAGTGATATATTATTTATAATCTAACAAATAAAGTTTGCCTGAAGATCAGAATGCAAAGCTAAGCCACTAGTTACCCCCCCACATACAAATAGCCATAGTTAGCCACACACTTAAGCCTCTAGTTAGCTGCAGTGGACAGGCAGTGGTAGCTACAACTTTAATCCCAGCATTCAGAGACAGAAGCAGATGGATCTCTGTGAGTTCAAGGCCACCATGAGCCACATCAGAGTGAATCAGTCTAAAAGAGAAGCAGAGGTCACATCTTTGACCATCCCAGCACCAGAGAGATTACAAGGCAGGAGCTCAGTGCAGTCACAGGGAAATTGGGGTATGGTGGAGAGCATTGCAGTCTGCAGTCTAGGAAGTCTCAAGAGCAGTGCAGTTTGGAGATGCAATCAGAGGACACAATTGCCCGTTTGGTCTGAGCACTGTCAGAGGTAAGAACTCTTTAGTGACTGGCTGCTTTGCTTTCCTGATTCTCAGCTTGAACCCCAATGTCTTTCTCTGGGTTTTTATTATTCTTGCTACGTGTGCCCAGATTGTCTAATACTTTCACATACATTTTGTATTGCCATCTTTTTTCTCTCTTCAGTTTCTGCACCAATGATTAAGTAACTTTCATGGAAATGAGAGGAGAGGTGAAGTCAGATTTCTCTGCCCTTACAGGGAACTGTAAAGTCTGTCAGTCTCAAGAGTGTCAGCTGTCACTCTTCATAGTCTTTCATTCCAGATATTTGAAGGATAAACGCTTCTGTCATGTTTACAGAAGCACCTGCATGAATCTGAATATTTTATTATTAGAGTATCATATTGACAAATTTCCAGGATGTGGTAATTTATGTTCTTGTACATCACCAAGCTGAGGTAATGAGGAATAAGTGTTTATGATGAGAAATGGACTTAGCAGATGATAACAACCATATCAGTCATTGTTTGTCTGCTTCCTGACTCTAGTCCTGTCCTGAAACTTAATTCACTGCTTAAATCACAGCTCAGATAATGCTATTAGATTGTGTCATTAGAAGGGAAATAGCAAATGTATTCCTTGCTGCTCTTGTGCTGACTCAAATAATTCAATCAGTGCTTCTTCACAGTATAGGCTAAAAGAGAACTTGAGACCTTGCATAGATTCAGAAACTTGTTTTGGTTAATGTTAATCATCATGGATTCAAGAGAGAAGCATGTAATTATACAAGCCATAAAATTTTCTACATAGATATCTGAAAACAAAGCTACAAACAGTATTACAAAGCCTGTGATAGACAACAGACATTATATGTCCTAGAGACTGACAATCACATAGGATTCTGAGGTACCAGCATTAAATTACGCAGATATGGTTTAAAAATACTTTTTTGGCATTTTTCTCCATTTTTTATTTAAATTAGAAACAAGATTGTTTTACATGTCAATCCCAGTTCCCTTTCCCTTCGCTTTTCCCCTACACACCCACTAACACCCTACCTATCCCATACCCTTTCTGCTCCCCAGGGAAGGTGAGGCCTTCCAGGGGGAGGTCTTCAGAGTCTGTCATATCCTTTGGGATAGGGCCTAGCCTCTCCCCAGTGTGTCTAGGTTCATGGAGTATCCCTCTATGTGGAATGGGCTCCCAAAGTCCATTCCTATGTTAGGGATAAGTACTATCTACTACAAGAGGCCTCGTAGATTTCCAAGGCATCCTCACTGACACCCACATTCATGGGGTACATCAGTTCCATGCTGGTTTCCCAGTTATCAGTCTGGGGACCAAGAGGTCCCCCTTGTTCAGGTCAGCTGTTTCTGTGGGTGTCTCCAGCCTGGTCTTGTCCCCTTTGCTCATCACTCCCCCTTCTCTGCAACTGGATTCCAGTTCAGTGTAGCTGTAGGTGTCTGCTTCTACTTCCATCAGCTGCTGGATGAAGGCTCTAGGATGGTATATAAATTCATCATCAATCTCATTATCAGGGGAGGGCTGTTATGATAAATCTTTCCACCAAAAGCTGCCTGAGCCCCACTGCCACATGTGAGCTTTATGCCAGCCGCCTACCTGAGTTAGGCCCAAATGAATTCACAGAAACTTGTATTAGGTTCAAATGCTGCTTGGCCAATGACTAGGATTTCTCATCTGTTAGCTCAGTCTTAATTATCATAAATCTATATATTTTATAAGACTTATCTTATTGGATGCCTTATTGGCGTCCCTCCTTGCTGGTGGATCACATTGTGCCACTGGAGCAGGAGTGGAGGGGAAAAGGGGCCCTTCCTGTTTCTCCTTCGCTTAAATATGAGTCTCCTTGCTATGTCATTGCCTTCCTGGATCATCATTTTTCTACTACATTTCCAAGAATCCTCTTTGACTCCTAGTTCAGTCTAACTTGCTGTCTCATTGGCCAAACAGTATTTTATTAAACAATCAATAAGATAAACATACACAGTACATTCCCCATCAGAGGTCATTTAAGGTAGCCTCTCCTCTGTTGCTTAAATTGTTAGTTGGTGTCATCCTTATAGATCTCCACACATTTACTTAGTGCCTGATTTCTCTTTAAACCTATAATGGCTCCCTCTATTATGGTATCTCTTATCTTGCTCTCCTCTATTCTTCTCCCAACTCAACCTTCCTGCTCCCTCATGTCCTCCTCATCCCTTCTTTTCTTCTCTTTTCATTATCCTAACTCCCTCTCCCCTCCCCCTATGCTCCCAAGAGCAAGAGATCTTGTCCCTTTCCCCTTCTCCAGGGACCATGTATGTCTCTCTTAGACTCCTCCTTGTTTCCTAGCTTCTCTGGTGTAGTGGATTATAGGTTGGTAATCCTTTGCTCTGTGTCTAAAATCCATATAATAGTCAGATACTTTTATATATCAATGTAAATAATCAAACATGTAGCTAATCTCTGTTTTCTAACCATGTAATAAGTCCCCAGCACTTTTTTTTAAATCTTCAGAATTTAATTTAATCATTGACATGTTCTGTTTTCTGCTTTATTTATCATCTCTCCAACAATCTCTTTTCCCAATTCAATTGTGATAATTCATAAAAGTCAACTTTGGGGGTCAGTGTGATGTTTCATAGATAAAATTTCTTGCTGTTGGAGAACACTGGATTAGATTCTTGTGGCAATATAATACTCTGAAATATCTCTTACATTCTACAAGACTTGAATCTTTGTTTGACCTCACAACCAAAGTTAATAAAATGCCTGTGGTCTCTAAAGACTTACAGCTGCTTGCCTACTGTGTATTTGAATTGTTTAACCTGCCTTTAAAAGAACAACATAACAGCTAGCCTTACATGGCCTGGATTTCTCATGTAATCAGCTTTTCAACTTAAGCTAATGCATAGCTGCATGTAAGGTTATGTACACTTCCATGCTCCTGACATAGAACAATCCATGTGTATCATTTGCTGAAAGCAGCAAATACAGAAGTTGAAATCAACTTCCAAATATCTATCATAGACTGAATATAACCATTTGTGGATATTGGTTGACAAACAATGATATTTATAGTACTGTTTGTTGTCTGGGTCAGTTGAAACTAGTTGGAGGCAGAGACTCAGACCCTTATAAAACTCTGTTGAAGGTTTCTATAAAGTATCTCACTGCTTCCTTATGTGATGCTTTCTATGCTGTTCAATAAATACAGAGCAAAATAATTTTCTGGTGACAGACATACATGCATAGACCCAGAGACACAGACACAAAGAGATTCACCAGAAAGCCTTCAGGCAGACACAGATCAGACTCATAATATAGACAGGCAGAAATGGAAGACTCAGGGAGAACGAAGTTGAGAATTCCAATCTGAATTCTTCTTTGATCAAATGACTCCAAAATGAAGTGTTTATATTTCTTTTCTTAATGCAACACTGGTGTATTGTTCATAACTCAGAGTTATTCCCTACTGTGTAGAAGCTGTGCAGATTTCCAGGACTAATCTCATGGAACAAGAGAACTGATTCCACTAAATTATACTCTGATGTCTGTATGTGCACCATGTCAAATCAGACATCACACACATGCAAAAACACAACACAGTCATTTAAGAAATAAACCTTTGGAGTCACTAGTTAATTACTAGTAACATGGACACTGAATCCATAAACACTTTGTCACTGTGTGGGTCTGTCGATACTATCTCCTCCTCCCCCACTTTTTTTCTTTTCAGAAAAAAAATGGTGTGGGCCTCTTAAAATTCTTTTTCACTGCCCATCATTGAACTTTTAAATCCAAATTTTAAAATGATGGCTCATATTGTAGAAAATTCATGTGATGTAATCCACTGCTATTTCTGTTCAAATACCATCAAACCCTACTTCATTGCTGATACTATTTTGATAATATTTTATGGAATTCACTGTTGTTTGGAGTTTCATTTGCTATTACTATTTTCATAGTTTATTTTAAGAATCAAAAATATCCCATCAAGAGTGAGAACTCCACTGATTTGTGGGTATAAGTGTAAATATTTAGAACCCAGTGAGGGATTATAATGCTTTAGAAAAATGGCAGTAGTATGCTCTCCTCTAGGATCCATGACCCCACCACCCATATGCAGTTGGCTAGGTTTATAGTACCAGGCATGCTTTCCCTCTTCATTGGTTAGTCCATACCAAATGGTCAGTCCTAAAATATATACGCTACACTGAATGGACTCAACGGGTTGTAATTGTATGGTTATCCATTTGTAAGCATATGTAACAAGAATGATTATAAAATCTGAGGTCATGAATTGGGGAGAGGTAGCAGTGGGGAGAAGAAGGGAGAAATGGGTTGTTTTTCTTTGGATAAAGCCAAAACTTTATTTAAATGTAATAAATGAAAATTAAAATGATATCCTGAGTATCATTTCTCTCCATCACCAGGGAGACAATATCCAGAGTATGTGGATCACATTGATTTAATTCTTATTAAAATTCATTTTGAAAGAGTCCTTCCTTTATTCTGATATTATGGTAAAATTATGTGCCCACTTTATTACATTCCATGAAAACACCTATACAGATGGTCAATGGGTTATGCAAGTAGGCTCACATCATGTAAACAAATATTCAAATACAGACCATGTTATAGCTAGCCAAAACATGAGCAATTGGTGGCTGCTTCTGCACTTCTTCAAATGAGTCCTGTTGGAAAGGAAAGGATATTCTACTGAAATCCCATGGATGTGCTCAACCATAGCTGTACTACTGATTCATCTTAAAGACAACTAGCATCAGAGACAAAGACCAGAGAGCAGAAAATGAAACCACTTTTGAGAGCTATTTCATTTATAACTAAGAAGGTTTTACATAAAAGAAATGAGGGATGTCCTAGTTCCCAGATAGAAAGTGCCTAGCATTTCTAGAGATAGCTGTAACTGCAGGTGGAATATAAAGATTAAATGAAGCAACATAGTGCCAGGAACCAGGGATTCAGATGTTCACTTCTGCTTCCACCTCATCTGTGTGTGGTTGCTGAAGTTGCTGAGGCTACTTCCCCACCTTTGAAGTAGAGAACTGAGGGAATGCTCACAGCTGGTCTAGGGAGGTAGGCTTGGTGCCAATGTACAGATGGGACTTTGGAGACTGGATCTCACTATCCACAGTATGGGCAAACATTGATCTATTTATGGAATAGCTAATTGTTTCTCTGCCAGCAAAGAGCAATAATGTAGGATTTACATAAGAAGAAGGAGCATCACATCCCAGAATATTAATATTTGATGTTAAATTTCAGGATAAGCTCTGAATCATGATATTTCTCTTATTTGAAACTCACAAATCAGACTTGATCAACGGTGTCATTTTTAAATTAGATGGAAGCAAGGAAAACCTGTTCCTCTATTCTAAGGGTTTTTAAATTAGACTTGAAGTGGCTTTTCATTTGTGAATCAGAAAGGAAAATAGATTGGGTGGGTTTAGTCTCTAAGCTGTATTTGCATAGAGGGGCATACGGAGTGTTGTCTACCAGACTGATAACTTTTAAGTGACCATGAGCATCTCTTGGTCTTTCCTGTTCTGTAACAATCCATCATCAGATCTTTTTCTTGTTTAGATCTTGACATGGGCCATTTCCTTTGTGTTGTTTCCTTGCTTCATTAGTTCCCACCACTCTTTAGGGCAAGAGTGGTGTCTTCTTTAATGTGTTCCAAAAGTCTTTGCCCCACAATGAGTGAGTGAAAATGGCTTTCCTGAAAGAAAGAAAAAAGTTATAGAGAGCATTTTAGTTGATTAATTGATGAATCAGCCCATTCATGAGAAAGTATCTTTTATGTGGCAGTTATCCTTATGATGGTTAGCTCCAAATGCTGTGAGCTTCTGACCTCATCTCTTATACATGACCAGATTTTGTGTTCAGTGACTGTTATGTTTGCTGTTTTCAATGATCTGTGAAGGTTCTACTCCCCCCTTTTGCTAAGGAAACATGTACTAACTGATTTAACAGAATGGAGCTCACCTGTTTGATGAGGTTGAGGAAACAGAAGGCAAAAAAGTAAATGTGTTAATAGGTGGCTTGGGTTCTTCAAGAGCTTGTTTGTGAATATCAGTCTTCTGCAATGGCTTTGGTAATGGTTCAGATGTTAATAGGCTTTGGTAATTTTTCATATATATATATGAGAAGCAATGCCTTCTCATAGCCATGCCTTCTGTCTTTGTAGAACACTACTTTGTTTAATTGCTTACTTGCCTGCTTGCTTTAGCATTTTGTCATGATACAGCTTTATTTGGATGGTACTGGTCAGATGACTTGACAAGCCTGACACCCTAAGATGATTCATCTGTCACATGTGCTCCATAGCATGCACATCCACATCTACATGTAAATAAATGCAACTTTAAAAAATCGACACACTGGAGGAAAAACAAAATCTAATTAAAGTTTTCATTAGGCTTGACATTTCCAGATCTACTCTCTATAAATCAACTACATGACCATCGTTACTTAACAGTCATAAATGTATTCAAAGTTTTATAGATTTGATTGGCAAATAAATGTCACATCACAACTTACAATTTTTCTCCCCACGGCAACCTCCACCCCAAGAAGGTATAGCTAGCATTCTAAATTCTTTTTTTTTTCAAGACAGGGTTTCTTTGTGGCTTTGGAAGCTGTCCTGGAACTAGCTCTTGTAGACTAGGCTGGTCTTGAACTCACAGAAATCCACCTGCCTCTGTCTCCCAAGTGCTGGGTAAAAGGTGCGAGCCACCACTGCCTGGCTTCGAATTCTAAATTCTTATAAAGATAGACTCTAAGCAGTGAAAGCTATGACCTGACACACTTGGGTTATGAAATCTGATTTGGCATTGGTATTGGTTCTCAAGTATTTCTTCCCCATCACTCGGAAAGCGAAAGGTAAGGAAGAGCAAGATTCAGGAGTATTGTAGAAAGAGCTGCTGTTTGGTAAACCATGATGCCAGTTTTAACCTGAATCTCAGGTTCTCTGCACTGAATCAGTGTCATTCCACATAAGAAACAGCATTGTTTCCTCCCTCTCAGTTTGCTCATCAACCTTCCATGTGCTTGGAAGTGCCCATGACTATGTCACTTCTCCCTAGAAAATATGCATTCTTTAGTGCTTGTTTTGTTTATATTATCTGCGTATTTTGCTGGACACTGTGAGGCTTTTGCCCCTAAGACTATTAGAGACTAGCAGAAGCAGAATAACAACAATTGTGCCTATTTAACAGATTAAGGCTATGTGTGTAGAGTCTTTAAACTTAGGACAAGTTATATTTTAGGACATGGAGGCTAAGATCTAGTAAAGTTGACTAGTGTTTTTAAGGTCACCAGTTTGTTCTTGGTTCAGTTGTGACATAGCTGCATGTCTGTTCATTATAAATGTCATGCTCTTTCTACAGCATCATGTGTATAAGAAATTATAACATGATATTAAAGTAAACTGTGATGAATACTGAAAAGTGTAATAGCGGGTTGAAATAACAGAAAAGATAAAACTTGAAGCTTTTTTCAAAGCCTCGATACTAGGATCTGAAGTCCTGCCTTCATAGAATTGAGATTTAATAAACTCATGCTGAATGTATTGTCCTGGTTTAAAGAGTTAGGAGGTTAGAATTGTTCAGGAAGTATTCTCTCTCTGTGTGTGTGGGGGGTGTACTTACAGAAAGCAGGATTTGAGGTTGTCTTTAAAGAATGGGGAAATCTGGGTATTCATAGATTAAAATCAAATAATAGAGAATCAAGTGATAGAGAATCAACTTCTGTCACATGGTCTTGGGTTTTGTTTAAGAAGTGGAGGGAGGAAAAGGCTTCATGAAGAGTCATCTGAATTAGTCAGTCTTTGAATGGCAAAATGAGGGGTGGTGTTCCTAAGTTCTCCCAGGGTGTGTATCAGCTACTATATATGCTAGCTGACAAGAAACACAACACAGGCAGGATGCTGATTTTGCCACTGGCGCTGTGTTCTAGCCTGGTGTGAGAACTGGCAGATAGGAAGCACAAAGAGATTTAGGTCAAATTTAGAACTAGTTAAGATACAGGGTTATAACTCACAAGCCTATTTCCATTCAAGTGCTTCTGCCATCCAGATCCACGTCTTAAATATTCCATGTTTCCCAAATACAGCCACAGCTGGAGACTAAGTGTTCACACAGGGAGACTGCAGAAAACTTTCACACTCACACCACTGCAAGATTAGAGCTATTTTACCCAGAATACAACCTTTCCACACATCCAGTTCTGTAGATGACCTAGCTTCGAAGATTCCCTTTACCAGGGGCTTTCTTTGATGTATATTGGGTCACCTAATGTAACTACACAAAATCTAAAATCATTATCTGTGAATGCAGCATTTCTTTGGATTGTGTATTCCTCTTTAAGGTTCCAGTGTGTCTTCATTTGCATTTGATGTTATTATTAAAATGTTTTATAAGATCAGTGAGTAAAACTGATCATTTGAAAAATGGCCTCATATATTCTATGATAAACAGCATCAACAACAAAGACCCACAGTCTCTGCTTTATTTTATGAAGCCCCAAATAATGTTACTGTCAGTGGTGACTCACAGCTGCAATTCTGTTTGCTCTGTAGGGAACAGCCACAGGCATGCTGGTTTTTAGCCTTGGATCAGAAAAATGTCCTCAAGAGTTGGATTAGTTTTGTCCTGAGATTCTTAATCACCTAACTTCCTTCTTCCATAGAATTTATCTTTGGTCAAGTGAATCTGATGCAGCAGGCATATTCTTCTAATGGCCACATTATAGTAGATGATAATAAATTCAATATCAAGAAGATGTATAGGAGAATAGGACAGCAGTCTCAAAGTACTGAATGGAGAGTGTTGCAGGTTAAGATTATGCTAATGAACTTCCTGAACAACTGTCTTTCTGCAGGAGTTCCAATACCCTTTCATTACAGTGGGGATTTGCCAAAATTAGAGATGCTTCAAAGTTACATGCACAAATAAAAGAATGTCTAAACTAGAAATTTTAGTGAACTAGCAGGGGATTGAGGATCCTTAAGTTACACTCCCTGTAGAGTTCATTAGCATTGTTTTGGCTTACTCTTTTTTTCTCCCAGAGTCCAAAAAAAAATAGCTTTATTATTAGTCAATTTCTGAGTTAAAACTTAAAATTGTTGGACTCTAGTCAAAGTTTCTACAAGTGGATTGCTGATAAACAGCTCTGTGGTATCATCCGTTAATACTGATGAAGGATTCTCTCATCCCTATTTAAAACATCCCTCCAATCTTACATAACAAGAAGAGATGCATGAATGATATTTACAGTAAAGATTGTTAAAGACCTGTATATCTAATTGGAGAGATACAATATGTATGAAGATAATTAACATAACTTGCTGTATCAAATTACTTTTTAAAAAATCTTCTCTGTAAATATTATAATGTGGTACTATTATTAGAAGGCTTCCCCTGGGAAGTGATGGGTAAGAGGTTTGCTTAAAATGACTAAGAACAAGAAAGGTGTGATACAGAGTAAGAGCCTGCTAATTGAAGGACTGATATTTCCACTCATGCCTACGCAAAGGGCATGTCTACAATACCATTTCAGAATGCTGAGGGGATCTATTTTAACCTGCTTGGTTTTTACTTCAAAGATTATATGTGGTGAGAACATGAAAGACAACCACCAAGCCCGAATTGACTGAATTTATCAAAATACTCAGTAAGAGTTTAGACTCTGGGTTTTATTACTGGTTTTATTATGACCACGTTGCAATATATATATATATATATATATATATATATTTCACCTGGGATTAATTTTCTTGTGTTTCTGGGGATATCCTATCTACTTTATAGCCTTTTAAAGCTACTTTTTACTTTAAAAACAAACAAACAAACAAACTGCCAGGGAACTTAAGCATCATAGTATACTCCTATGTTCATAGCTCATGGAGCTTGATTAAAGTAAAAGAGTCATAGGTTGAGGCCAACCTGAGCCACATAAAGAGACCTTGTCTAAAAGCAAACAAACAACACAAAGTTACCTGAACAAATGAAGCCATAATCTATCCTCTGCTGTCCTCTGTATATCAAAGACATCACTTTTAAGTCTCTAATGCTTATCAGCCCCATAATGCAGACTAACACTGCTAGGGCATGTGATCTCAAATGATGAGATCATCTTTGTGTGAGCTGTTTTTTTTTTTTTTTTTTTTTTTTTTTTTTTTTTTTTTTTTTTAGAACTGTATATATTTCTTGTAGCTCCATGTGGCCTTGAACTCAAAGAGATCTGTCTACCTCTGCCTCCCAAGTGGTGGCATTAAAGGTGTGTACCACCACTGCCAGGCTTTATAGCTTGTGGCTGACTTTGCTTTTGAATCCTCAGGCAAACTATAATAAATCACAAATAATATATCACCACAAGTTGTCTTGAATTGTGTGTGTAAAAGAAATAACAATTAAAAATTTCCCCCAAATCTTTAAGAAGCTTATTAAGTAGGTGCCAGTTAATTAGGAGATAAATGAAGGAAACTTCAGTGGCGAAGGGAACAACCACAGATAAGAGACGCAAACATTTTCTACAGGGAAATAGTTCACTGCAATTAGGGGGAAGCCCAACACAGTAATCATACCTAGTGCATGCATTGCGATAGGTGTCCATCGGAAGCACTTTTGGAACTGATTCAGTGCAGAGAATGATACGAGAAAAGTAACCTCCTTCAATTACTCTAAATAATTTGTAACATAAAGGAGGATAGATTGAAAATATATAAACACCAAGAAATTCAACCATAACATGTTTTTAGGGGATCTAGGTCAAATCCCTATAGGCTCCCTGTGCTCTGTGTGCCCCCATGTGTTCCAGTAAACTGATCTTGTGGGTCGTGTTCTTCTGGTGTCCCTGACCCCTTTGGTTCCTTGCAGATATGGCCCTTATGGGAATTACACATACACACACATGCAAGGAGAACATTCAAACACAAAATTAAAATTAAATAAGTCTTTAAAAAAACATCTACACTAAACAGACATTTTTCTCAACATCTCTAAGCAATATAGCACAACTATTTACATATCATTAAAAATGCATTATATTACAACAAATTTGAACCACTTAAAGTATAAAAGACTCCTGAGCATTTATAGATTTTAAGCATCTGCTGGGAATCCTTGTGTCTATCCCACATGGATGCTGAGGGTTGGCCTCATACTTGTGTTAGTTATTGGTATAAGTTGAATTTCTATGTCCTGTCAAAACATAAGTTAAAAAGAACAAGTTAAAAGGACTGGGGATACAGCATTAGTAGTCTAGTACTTGCTTAGCTACAAGTCCTTGAGTTCAACTCTGTTGAGGCAAGGAAGATAGGAACGGAAGAAAGGTAGAGAGAGGGAGGCCAGGCTTTAATTGATTAGGCCATGCAAGTTCTCCCCTCATTAATGGATTAATGCCTTGAAAGGAGCTTCAATTGTCCTTGGTATTGTGAGGCAGCAGTGTTCCTTCCAGATGATGTGTATGTCAGATACTGTCTGAGAAGGAGAATACATGCTGTATCAGGCTTGGTATACGACAGAAATAAAAACCCAAGTAAGATGTCTGACTTTCTTGAGCCTCCACTGCCTCACATCTAAGCTACTCTCAAATTGGCCAGTGCACTTCTCATTCAGTCCAGAATTGCAGAGGCCTTAGACAATCTTGATTAGAACTTGAGCATCTGTAAAATTATTGAAAAGATAAAATAATACAAATCCTTTTTTTAAAATTTGGCTGTCAGATCCCCTGGAACTGGATTTAGACAGTTATGAGCTTCCATGTGGGTGCTCGGAATTTAACCCAGATCCTCCTGAAGAGCAGTCAGTGCACTTAACCACTGAGCAATCTCTCCAGCCTCCAATACAAATCTTTTAAAGACATAAATTTTCCTTTGTGGCAGATGACAAATGCATTCAAATAGGTGCTCATAGTTTTGATTTGCTCTTGTCAAGCTAAAGCTAAAGAGAGATTAAATTAGGTCAATATGAAATTTCAAATGTGGAACAGGGATCAATTTAGAAAATACACACACATACACATACACACACACACACACACACACACACACACGCATATATATATATATAATATATATATATATATATATATATGATGAGCATTAGGAATGTACTTTCCAACAGTTGGAAAAATGTGAATTTGAGATTTGGAGGCTGGCAACTAAATTAAAAACACATCCCTCAGTAAGAGATAACAGAAAGCTAGGAGAAACAAGAGAGGTTCAATGTTTTCTCCTACACAACTATCAAAAGCTTTTGTTAGCATCACCAAGTGAAGGAAATAGAGGAAGTCTGTTTATGAAAAGGAAATGAATTGTCAAAGCTGTTATGTTGGCAAGATTTTCAGCAAGTATTTTGAGCTCAAGTTATCTAAACATTTATGAAGTAGTTACACAAAAATTACAACAGCTTTTTAACATATTTATTATTGTTGAAGTTGAGGATGCATGTCTTATTAGAAGTTGGAGGCCAGAGAACAACTCTGGATAACTCTTTATACTTTTACAGCAGATTAAGCTCAGGTCCCAGGTTCAGAAAATGCTTTGACCCACTGAACTAGCTTACCTTCCATTTAGGAGGCAATTTTTATGTGAGCAGTGTATTTAAAGATGAGATGAAGAAGATGGTAATTTGTCCATTTTAGTACTCATCTGAAACCCATGAAGATGACTTAGGCGTGTAATAAACTTAGCATGGAATCCCCTGGTTAGCATGTAAACCACAGAGAGCATGTGCTCCTGAGCAAGCACCTCCAGGTGATTTTGATGCATCTACTTGGCAGAAAAACCGAAGGTTTCAGTAAACTTGATACCCCACAGCAACAGCAAAAAGATGCTCATTGGCGTCTCTGAACAAAAATGTTCCAGGCATTGGGAACGTGCTCATGGAGGAATCTGGCCAGGCCCTATGTGGGACAGAGATCTGATAAAGACTTCCAAGTACTAGTGTGTGTGTGTGTGTGTGTGTGTGTGTGTGTGTGTGTGTGCGCAGAATTCTGCCTGATTAATGTTCTGGCTGCCTGGCTACATTTAATGAATGCAGTTCTTAGAGTCACACAGAACTCTGTAATAGATATGTAAAAATGAAACAAGTAATGCAAACACAAGCAAGATGACCTGTTCCAGGGAAAGTAGAGCAATGTCTGCAGTGTTGAACATTTTAATTTTCAATGTCTATACAGATGTTGCAAGAAAGAGCAATTTTTTATTTTTTACTGCTTTGGTTTATTATTTTCTCAAGACAGGACAATGCAAATGAGAAAGAATTTTTATTCACATAAAGGAGAACAAATTTTGTGAACTTAAAATCATCTCCAGATTCTAAAGAACTGGTCTGGCTGTACCTCTATTTTATTTGTTCTATGCAAATCAGTGTGCAGGTGTTGCTAACAGCCTGATAACACAAATGCTTTAAGTTCCTGGAAGATAGGGAAAGTGAGGCAAAAGAATTGCTATTCATGTGCAAATAGCAAAGGCAAGTTCAATAGTTCAATACATGCATATGTTATCACACAATCACGCGACTAAAATCACTGCAGGTATATACTGTACCTTATTAAATAAACTATTGAAGCTAGAGATAATGATCCTTTTGGTTAAATACAATGGGACACTGTTGTGGAATTCTGCTTGGTTGGCTATTTTAGGGTCTTGAAGTTATGAAAATGCTATCAACAAATAATTCAGATGCCTTCTGAAACACATTATATATTTTTTCTTTATCATCACTTTATAATATCTTGATGTCAACTAATGGTGCACAATAGTTGTTAACTTCCCAATTATATTGTTCAAAATAAAAAAAATAACATACAGGGATAGAAAGAAATTAGACAGAGATATGAAATAAGACATAATTGCCATACAGGAATAGTAATGGAGAGCTTTAAAGCTCAAATTGAGAATAGGACTTCTGTTAATTAACACAACAAACATATTTGTAAGCACCTAATAAATGCTTATCCAAATAAATTCAATTTAAGAAATTCATTGCAAGGTGTGTGGAAGAAAGTGCTAGTACTATAAACGTCATCAAGATGATCATAGAGACCCAGAAAGGTAGAGACTTGTAAGGATGTAGAAGCTAGTGATTTTTGTTCTGCTTGTGTGACTTTTTCAAAAATAGCTGTTGTGAAGAATCACATAAAGAAATAGGCCATAAAGTAATAACTGAAAGTTACTAGATGTTAATAGTACAAAAAATGATGATCTCCACATGGAAGGAATATATACATATTTAAATACAAATATTTGTATACAACACATACACACACAAATACACACACAATAATATCAGCTCATTTATTTCTTACAAGTTATAAAACATTTCCACATACTCTGAATACAGATATCCTACAAAAGAGAATTTGTCTTGGTGGTGGTTTAAATAATGTACAAGTAAGAAAAGATCAAGGAAGGTTAAAATGTGGCAGCTTATTGTTAAGTGTCATAAAGCTTGTCCCATGAAAATGTGATTGTGTAATTTAAAACCAACAGAGTCTTTATCCATGTGATGGAATAGTGTGACACCACATACAGGTGGAATTTATTGGGAAAGGGGAGGGAAAAGGGGGAGGGCTGGGGACAGAAACAGCAGACAAATCAGAGGGGGACTGCTCTTGGTGAGCCTCAGACTGAGTGAGAACTGGGTAGGCCAGTACAGATGCCTGAATACTAACATTAATGGCAGCAAAATAAGTCTGGTCAGAGCCAAAAGGAATGTCTTACAAAATAAGAGTTTGAGAATGATTTTTATGTAACAGTGCTTTTATGTAATAGTACCATGTAATGTGGTGTGTCAGTGAGATACCTGGCTTACAGGCTCTTGTTTGTCAGATCAGCTGGGTTATCCCTACATGGAATTGGACAATGTGGAGCTTCCACAAATTCCACTGCTGGCATAGAAAAGGAAATTTGAACTGCCAAATGAAGCCTTGACTGATCACACTGTGGAGATATGAGGCTAGGCCCTTCTGATGGACTTGGAAGACCAAAGGATATGACATGGACATCTGGAAGCCTTGGGTGGACTGACTTCTCTGGGAGCAGAAAGACGTATGAGATGGCACAAGTTATAAGGGTGTTAGTGAGCTCACATTTATGGGTGTTCACCGAGCACATTTACTAACTTGTTACTGTCAATCAACATACAATGAGACTGCTGCCAAAAAAGATTTTTAAACATAAAATCAATTTATGCTTGTCAGAATCCTATGCTGATTTAACCTATACATAATAAAGTCTGTTTTCTATTATTAAAAATATTTTAAAAATAGTGTTTTTGTTTCACAGCTTGGGAAATTCCAGACTATGATTTTTGTCTATACTTTTCTGGGACTATGGATGAATTCTCAAATCATCCAAGGAGCAGACAGAAGTAGAAAACAATCTGCATAACCCTCCAAGAAGTCAGAGGGAGGGAAGATGCATGACGTCTTATGATCCCCTTCAGGAGCTCACCTCATTGACCTGCAGACTTCCCTCTGGGTTTAAGCTTTGAAGACAGCTGCCATCTCCCCATAGAGCTAACTCAAGGACCAACCCTTTAACATATACCAGAGGTTAAGTCAGTGATTATTGTCTAAGATGAACCAGAATAGGGGTTTTACTCAATGAAGTGATATTAAATAGACTTCAATCCCTTTTACATTCCCTCTAACTGCAATCATGGTCCCCACTATGCCCTCTCAAATCCATGACCTCTTCTACAATTATTATTTTTTGCACACACAAATAACAATAACAACAATAGCAATAATAATAACAATAAACTACTGAGTATTTTAGTAAAGCCATCTGCTGTCTGTATAGGTATTAAGGCTGACCACTAAGGATTTGGGAAACTATCAGCTGACTTATTCTTGGAAAAAACTGACCTTCTTCTATCAGCAGCCACTCACTACTTACTGTTCTTTATGAACTAGTGGTGCCTTATGAAATTACCCCCCCCATTCATGATACCATGCTGACTTGTGTGGTCTTGAGTAGCACTTGTTCAGGCATCCATATTGTTCAAAGTTCACGGGCACAGCATTCCCTTCAGGTACAAACAACACTACTTCACAGATGACATCCTGGTCATTCTTACTTAAATATATACCACTTGTAGAAGGTTCTTGATCACTCTACTGGGGAGGATACTGTAGAGAAGCTAAACACAATACAGTCAATGGTAAGAAACAGTGGGTGGTGGTGACAGGCTGACAGTAGATATATTTTCTTTTTTTGTTTATTTTTGAGACAGGGTTTCTCTGTGTTGCTTTTTGAGCCTGTCCTGGATCTCTCTCTGTAGACCAGGCTGGCATTGAACTCACAGAGATCCGGCTGCCTCTGGCTCACAAGTGCACCACCAATGCCCAGTGGTGAGAGATATGTTTTCTACTCATTCTTTATCTTTACTCACATGTGTTTCAGAACCATCACTGGGCTCTAAGTCTCTCTGTTGGCTGCTAAATTATGAGAAGCACAAAGTTTCAGAAATAGACAGGTAATGTGGAACATGGTGATACATGGACTAAACCTTTATGCTTGGGAGTCTTGGCTTTATACTGGAGAAATAGTGAGGTACGATCTGATAGATTTGTGTTTGTCTTACAATGTTTTCTTTAAAACAACATCAGTGGCAAATATGATAAGACAGAATGAATACTGGATGGATAATAATAGGCCTGAAAAGTACCTTAATTCCTATGCTAAATTGGTTTGTGACCTAGAGCAAGTAATTTCTTCTCCCTGTACTTATCTGTAAAAGTCATAATTTTATTTACATAATCCATTTTGTCTATTAAATCATGGGCTAAGACAGAGTTGCTAGAGCTGGCACAGGTTAGTGAACATGAGGAAAACACCAGTTCTAGGGTTCTGGCAAAGTCCACTTTTGATTTCCGAGTATGTACTTGTTTTTTGTGTATTTTCCTAAATCATGCTTTAACAGAAGGCTTGACTTACATAGAGAGATAAATATAGATATAACTTGCAAATATCCCAACACATTTTAGATCCAGAATATAAACATAAGGATGAGTAAAACATACATAAATCTGTTCCTTGTCTTAAGGCATTGTCAATTTCCAAGAACTCTGCACCAGACATGCAAATGGAATGGGAACACAAGTCAGTGGTGACCTCAGCAAAGGTCAAGGTGGTCTATTCTGATTAGCAAGACCTTATTTGAATAATCGCCTTGCAAGTAGTTTCTTTTGAAATATAGCCGAGCTAGTACCATGTCTGCTTTGTTTTAATCAACTGTTCTGAGACATTACAAGAATTAATTAGCTTCAGATAGATACTCATTTGGAAATTAGTTTAAAAATCTTGGTAAATGAGGTGCCACATTGAGGTGCTCCTAGTCTATACTCAGTAACGTCAGGAAATAGAAAGACCAGAATCATAGCAACTAGACCCAGATACTGAAAGCTCAGCACATACATACGTCTATCAAAGTTCTCTATTCGATTGTAGTGGACTATACTTATGAGTAGGAGGCTCTAATCAAATAAAGATTTCTGGAAATTACCAGGATTTTGGGGAAGCAAGAATGCTCTAGACTGAAACAGCAATGCAATGGTGATCTCAAGCTTTGTGAGCATGGGTTCCTGCCCTTAAATAGATAGAAGAGTTTCTGTCTCCTTGGAAGCAAGCTCAAGTGGTCACCCTGGTATTGAACTCCAGGAAAGCTTTGAGAAACTCTTCTATCTATTTAAGGGCAGGAACCCATGCTCACAAAGCTTGAGATCACCATTGCATTGCTGTTTCAGTCTAGAGCATTCTTGCTTCCCCAAAATCCTGGTAATTTCCAGAAATCTTTATTTGATTAGAGCCTCCTACTCATAAGTATAGTCCACTACAATCGAATAGAGAACTTTGATAGACGTATGTATGTGCTGAGCTTTCAGTATCTGGGTCTAGTTGCTATGATTCTGGTCTTTCTATTTCCTGACGTTACTGAGTATAGACTAGGAGCACCTCAATGTGGCACCTCATTTACCAAGATTTTTAAACTAATTTCCAAATGAGTATCTATCTGAAGCTAATTAATTCTTGTAATGTCTCAGAACAGTTGATTAAAACAAAGCAGACATGGTACTAGCTCGGCTATATTTCAAAAGAAACTACTTGCAAGGCGATTATTCAAATAAGGTCTTGCTAATCAGAATAGACCACCTTGACCTTTGCTGAGGTCACCACTGACTTGTGTTCCCATTCCATTTGCATGTCTGGTGCAGAGTTCTTGGAAATTGACAATGCCTTAAGACAAGGAACAGATTTATGTATGTTTTACTCATCCTTATGTTTATATTCTGGATCTAAAATGTGTTGGGATATTTGCAAGTTATATCTATATTTATCTCTCTATGTAAGTCAAGCCTTCTGTTAAAGCATGATTTAGGAAAATACACAAAAAACAAGTACATACTCGGAAATCAAAAGTGGACTTTGCCAGAACCCTAGAACTGGTGTTTTCCTCATGTTCACTAACCTGTGCCAGCTCTAGCAACTCTGTCTTAGCCCATGATTTAATAGACAAAATGGATTATGTAAATAAAATTATGACTTTTACAGATAAGTACAGGGAGAAGAAATTACTTGCTCTAGGTCACAAACCAATTTAGCATAGGAATTAAGGTACTTTTCAGGCCTATTATTATCCATCCAGTATTCATTCTGTCTTATCATATTTGCCACTGATGTTGTTTTAAAGAAAACATTGTAAGACAAACACAAATCTATCAGATCGTACCTCACTATTTCTCCAGTATAAAGCCAAGACTCCCAAGCATAAAGGTTTAGTCCATGTATCACCATGTTCCACATTACCTGTCTATTTCTGAAACTTTGTGCTTCTCATAATTTAGCAGCCAACAGAGAGACTTAGGCCCAGTGATGGTTCTGAAACACATGTGAGTAAAGATAAAGAATGAGTAGAAAACATATCTCTCACCACTGGGCATTGGTGGTGCACTTGTGAGCCAGAGGCAGCCGGATCTCTGTGAGTTCAATGCCAGCCTGGTCTACAGAGAGAGATCCAGGACAGGCTCAAAAAGCAACACAGAGAAACCCTGTCTCAAAAATAAACAAAAAAAGAAAATATATCTACTGTCAGCCTGTCACCACCACCCACTGTTTCTTACCATTGACTGTATTGTGTTTAGCTTCTCTACAGTATCCTCCCCAGTAGAGTGATCAAGAACCTTCTACAAGTGGTATATATTTAAGTAAGAATGACCAGGATGTCATCTGTGAAGTAGTGTTGTTTGTACCTGAAGGGAATGCTGTGCCCGTGAACTTTGAACAATATGGATGCCTGAACAAGTGCTACTCAAGACCACACAAGTCAGCATGGTATCATGAATGGGGGGGGTAATTTCATAAGGCACCACTAGTTCATAAAGAACAGTAAGTAGTGAGTGGCTGCTGATAGAAGAAGGTCAGTTTTTTCCAAGAATAAGTCAGCTGATAGTTTCCCAAATCCTTAGTGGTCAGCCTTAATACCTATACAGACAGCAGATGGCTTTACTAAAATACTCAGTAGTTTATTGTTATTATTATTGCTATTGTTGTTATTGTTATTTGTGTGTGCAAAAAATAATAATTGTAGAAGAGGTCATGGATTTGAGAGGGCATAGTGGGGACCATGATTGCAGTTAGAGGGAATGTAAAAGGGATTGAAGTCTATTTAATATCACTTCATTGAGTAAAACCCCTATTCTGGTTCATCTTAGACAATAATCACTGACTTAACCTCTGGTATATGTTAAAGGGTTGGTCCTTGAGTTAGCTCTATGGGGAGATGGCAGCTGTCTTCAAAGCTTAAACCCAGAGGGAAGTCTGCAGGTCAATGAGGTGAGCTCCTGAAGGGGATCATAAGACGTCATCCCATCTTCCCTCCCTCTGACTTCTTGGAGGGTTATGCAGATTGTTTTCTACTTCTGTCTGCTCCTTGGATGATTTGAGAATTCATCCATAGTCCCAGAAAAGTATAGACAAAAATCATAGTCTGGAATTTCCCAAGCTGTGAAACAAAAACACTATTTTTAAAATATTTTTAATCTTTATAAAATGAAAAAGTTGTTTATAGTTGTTCCAGTATAGAAATGGAAAGCTGACGAGAATACTAAACTTTAAATATTATTGTATTATTGTTAGTCTTATTTCCTCTACTTCCTTACATACCATTGCTCTACTTTATAATATACAAATGTGAAAAACAATAATTTAGTATCATTCTCTGAACCTTTTCTTTTCATTCTTGTATGTTAGCATTGTTAAAAGGAGGATTCAGTGGAAACACGATGGGCTTTGAACATTGTGTCTAACACTCCAATGTATTTTATGTTTAAAAATAAAGACAGTATCAGCAGTTAGTGTGTATGTTGATTGACAGTAACAAGTGTAGTAATAAATGCTCGGTGAACACTCCATAAATGTGAGCTATTGCTAATATTCTTATTTCTTGTGCTCATCTCACACGTCTTTCTTCTTTGTTCAATCAGGAGACTATGCTTCTTCTTAGATCTTTTGCTGACTATCGTTTGCTGCATATGCCCATGGTTCTCACAGTACCATGACACACCAATAACAGGTTTTCCATCAGAACCTTGGGGACAGATTCAGTATTATTCACATTTGCATTCCCTAGTACAAGCATCCAGTCCACCCAAATGCTTAAAGAACAAAAGTTTCCTTTTATGTATTTTGGATGAAAACCCATATATGACAGACATAGGAAAGCACAGCCACAGAGAAAAGGTCATAAAAAATGAGATTTCCTGGCTGACTGAAGCTTCTTCCTTCATTGTCTTCCAAGTCCATGGTCAGAAGGAATTCACCACCCAGCTGAGCTGACAAACAAGAGCCTGTAAGCCAGGTATCTCACTGACACCCTGGACATTAACAACTGTGATGCAGTCAAGTCTTGGCTCACACAGAGAGCAGTCAGTTTTGATTTGTCTTTTCATGCATTTGTACCAGCCCCTGCTCCCTCAAATTTCTAATTTAAACTTTTCTTCAAAAGTGCCAGCAGATTATTTTTATCAAATAAATTACCACCAAGGAAACATACATTTGTGGCAATATCAAGATTTACTATTTCCATACTCATGACACAGAAATAAAGACATTTTGTTGGTGATCTGACAATTCCCATAGCAACATGTCTGAACATAGAGAGTGAATTTTTACCCCTGACACTTCAAAACACTGATATTTAGCTTGGCCACATTTCCCTCTCCAGAAAGATCTTTAAAACCAGAACTAAAATTATATTAACAACACCAAAGGCAATGTCATTAGATTTTATTCAATTTCTAATATACAGGATATTTATTTTTTCTCTTATTGTTTTATCAAAATACATGGAAGTTAACCATGAGATACAAAATAATATATAATAATACATGAGGGGTATCAATGACCTCAAATATTCACATGTGTGTATGAATAATGTATACACACACACACACACACACACACACACACACACACACACATATATATGTATATATATATATATATATATATATCATGTAGATAGATACATGTATACACACACACACACACACACACACACACACAATCTCCCCAGTACTATTACATAAAAGCACTGTTACATAAAAATCATTCTCAAACTCTTATTTTGTAAGACATTCCTTTTGGCTCTGACCAGACTTATTTTGCTGCCATTAATGTTAGTATTCAGGCATCTGTACTGGCCTACCCTTGAGGTTCTGACAGGATGCATTCTCAGTGCCAACCACTAAGAGCGCCACCATGCACATTCCCTACATTGCCTTTTAAAAGGTCCCTGCCCACCTCCCCCAACTCTCTCTCTCTCTCACTCCATCCCTCTGCCCCTCTCTCTGTTCTTTTCTGGATCACTCTCTGATTCTATGCCTGTCTCTCAGTCTCCCCCCCCCTCTGCCTCTCTTTTCTCTTCTGCTGTTTCTGTCCCCAGAAGGTGGTCTCCCCCTTTCCCTCCCCTTTTCCCCATTCCCTTTCCTCTAATTAAAAAAAAAATCTTGCACATGAGTTCTGTCACATGGTATCTTTCTCTCTGGAGCTGATTTTTAAATTACAACAATTAGCACATTTTTCATGGGCACAAGCATTTAAACAAAACAGAATGTAGCTGCAATGGAACAGATTGACTCCCACATTTTAACTCTTCCTTGCTTTTTTCTTACTTGTACATTATTTAAACCACCACCAAGACAAATTCTCTTTTGCAGGATATCTGTAGTTCAGAGTATGTGGAAATGTTTTATAACTTGTAAGAAATAAATGAGCTGATATTATTGTGTGTGTGTGTGTGTGTGTATGTGTGTGTATACAAATATTTGTATTTAAATATGTATATATTCCTTCCATGTGGAGATCATCATTTTATTGTACTATTAACATCTAGTAACTTATCAGTTATTACTTTATGGCCTATTTCTTTATGTGATTCTTCACAACAGCTATTTTTGAAAAAGTCACACAAGCAGAACAAAAATCACTAGCTTCTACATCCTTACAAGTCTCTACCTTTCTGGGTCTCTATGATCATCTTGATGACGTTTATAGTACTAGCACTTTCTTCCACACACCTTGCAATGAATTTCTTAAATTGAATTTATTTGGATAAGCATTTATTAGGTGCTTACAAATATGTTTGTTGTGTTAATTAACAGAAGTCCTATTCTCAATTTGAGCTTTAAAGCTCTCCATTACTATTCCTGTATGGCAATTATGTCTTATTTCATATCTCTGTCTAATTTCTTTCTATCCCTGTATGTTATTTTTTTTATTTTGAACAATATAATTGGGAAGTTAACAACTATTGTGCACCATTAGTTGACATCAAGATATTATAAAGTGATGATAAAGAAAAAATATATAATGTGTTTCAGAAGGCATCTGAATTATTTGTTGATAGCATTTTCATAACTTCAAGACCCTAAAATAGCCAACCAAGCAGAATTCCACAACAGTGTCCCATTGTATTTAACCAAAAGGATCATTATCTCTAGCTTCAATAGTTTATTTAATAAGGTACAGTATATACCTGCAGTGATTTTAGTCGCGTGATTGTGTGATAACATATGCATGTATTGAACTATTGAACTTGCCTTTGCTATTTGCACATGAATAGCAATTCTTTTGCCTCACTTTCCCTATCTTCCAGGAACTTAAAGCATTTGTGTTATCAGGCTGTTAGCAACACCTGCACACTGATTTGCATAGAACAAATAAAATAGAGGTACAGCCAGACCAGTTCTTTAGAATCTGGAGATGATTTTAAGTTCACAAAATTTGTTCTCCTTTATGTGAATAAAAATTCTTTCTCATTTGCATTGTCCTGTCTTGAGAAAATAATAAACCAAAGCAGTAAAAAATAAAAAATTGCTCTTTCTTGCAACATCTGTATAGACATTGAAAATTAAAATGTTCAACACTGCAGACATTGCTCTACTTTCCCTGGAACAGGTCATCTTGCTTGTGTTTGCATTACTTGTTTCATTTTTACATATCTATTACAGAGTTCTGTGTGACTCTAAGAACTGCATTCATTAAATGTAGCCAGGCAGCCAGAACATTAATCAGGCAGAATTCTGCGCACACACACACACACACACACACACACACACACACACACACTAGTACTTGGAAGTCTTTATCAGATCTCTGTCCCACATAGGGCCTGGCCAGATTCCTCCATGAGCACGTTCCCAATGCCTGGAACATTTTTGTTCAGAGACGCCAATGAGCATCTTTTTGCTGTTGCTGTGGGGTATCAAGTTTACTGAAACCTTCGGTTTTTCTGCCAAGTAGATGCATCAAAATCACCTGGAGGTGCTTGCTCAGGAGCACATGCTCTCTGTGGTTTACATGCTAACCAGGGGATTCCATGCTAAGTTTATTACACGCCTAAGTCATCTTCATGGGTTTCAGATGAGTACTAAAATGGACAAATTACCATCTTCTTCATCTCATCTTTAAATACACTGCTCACATAAAAATTGCCTCCTAAATGGAAGGTAAGCTAGTTCAGTGGGTCAAAGCATTTTCTGAACCTGGGACCTGAGCTTAATCTGCTGTAAAAGTATAAAGAGTTATCCAGAGTTGTTCTCTGGCCTCCAACTTCTAATAAGACATGCATCCTCAACTTCAACAATAATAAATATGTTAAAAAGCTGTTGTAATTTTTGTGTAACTACTTCATAAATGTTTAGATAACTTGAGCTCAAAATACTTGCTGAAAATCTTGCCAACATAACAGCTTTGACAATTCATTTCCTTTTCATAAACAGACTTCCTCTATTTCCTTCACTTGGTGATGCTAACAAAAGCTTTTGATAGTTGTGTAGGAGAAAACATTGAACCTCTCTTGTTTCTCCTAGCTTTCTGTTATCTCTTACTGAGGGATGTGTTTTTAATTTAGTTGCCAGCCTCCAAATCTCAAATTCACATTTTTCCAACTGTTGGAAAGTACATTCCTAATGCTCATCATATATATATATATATATATATATATATATATATATATATATATGCGTGTGTGTGTGTGTGTGTGTGTGTGTGTGTATGTGTATGTGTGTGTATTTTCTAAATTGATCCCTGTTCCACATTTGAAATTTCATATTGACCTAATTTAATCTCTCTTTAGCTTTAGCTTGACAAGAGCAAATCAAAACTATGAGCACCTATTTGAATGCATTTGTCATCTGCCACAAAGGAAAATTTATGTCTTTAAAAGATTTGTATTGGAGGCTGGAGAGATTGCTCAGTGGTTAAGTGCACTGACTGCTCTTCAGGAGGATCTGGGTTAAATTCCGAGCACCCACATGGAAGCTCATAACTGTCTAAATCCAGTTCCAGGGGATCTGACAGCCAAATTTTAAAAAAAGGATTTGTATTATTTTATCTTTTCAATAATTTTACAGATGCTCAAGTTCTAATCAAGATTGTCTAAGGCCTCTGCAATTCTGGACTGAATGAGAAGTGCACTGGCCAATTTGAGAGTAGCTTAGATGTGAGGCAGTGGAGGCTCAAGAAAGTCAGACATCTTACTTGGGTTTTTATTTCTGTCGTATACCAAGCCTGATACAGCATGTATTCTCCTTCTCAGACAGTATCTGACATACACATCATCTGGAAGGAACACTGCTGCCTCACAATACCAAGGACAATTGAAGCTCCTTTCAAGGCATTAATCCATTAATGAGGGGAGAACTTGCATGGCCTAATCAATTAAAGCCTGGCCTCCCTCTCTCTACCTTTCTTCCGTTCCTATCTTCCTTGCCTCAACAGAGTTGAACTCAAGGACTTGTAGCTAAGCAAGTACTAGACTACTAATGCTGTATCCCCAGTCCTTTTAACTTGTTCTTTTTAACTTATGTTTTGACAGGACATAGAAATTCAACTTATACCAATAACTAACACAAGTATGAGGCCAACCCTCAGCATCCATGTGGGATAGACACAAGGATTCCCAGCAGATGCTTAAAATCTATAAATGCTCAGGAGTCTTTTATACTTTAAGTGGTTCAAATTTGTTGTAATATAATGCATTTTTAATGATATGTAAATAGTTGTGCTATATTGCTTAGAGATGTTGAGAAAAATGTCTGTTTAGTGTAGATGTTTTTTTAAAGACTTATTTAATTTTAATTTTGTGTTTGAATGTTCTCCTTGCATGTGTGTGTATGTGTAATTCCCATAAGGGCCATATCTGCAAGGAACCAAAGGGGTCAGGGACACCAGAAGAACACGACCCACAAGATCAGTTTACTGGAACACATGGGGGCACACAGAGCACAGGGAGCCTATAGGGATTTGACCTAGATCCCCTAAAAACATGTTATGGTTGAATTTCTTGGTGTTTATATATTTTCAATCTATCCTCCTTTATGTTACAAATTATTTAGAGTAATTGAAGGAGGTTACTTTTCTCGTATCATTCTCTGCACTGAATCAGTTCCAAAAGTGCTTCCGATGGACACCTATCGCAATGCATGCACTAGGTATGATTACTGTGTTGGGCTTCCCCCTAATTGCAGTGAACTATTTCCCTGTAGAAAATGTTTGCGTCTCTTATCTGTGGTTGTTCCCTTCGCCACTGAAGTTTCCTTCATTTATCTCCTAATTAACTGGCACCTACTTAATAAGCTTCTTAAAGATTTGGGGGAAATTTTTAATTGTTATTTCTTTTACACACACAATTCAAGACAACTTGTGGTGATATATTATTTGTGATTTATTATAGTTTGCCTGAGGATTCAAAAGCAAAGTCAGCCACAAGCTATAAAGCCTGGCAGTGGTGGTACACACCTTTAATGCCACCACTTGGGAGGCAGAGGTAGACAGATCTCTTTGAGTTCAAGGCCACATGGAGCTACAAGAAATATATACAGTTCTAAAAAAAAAAAAAAAAAAAAAAAAAAAAAAAAAAAAAAAAAAAACAGCTCACACAAAGATGATCTCATCATTTGAGATCACATGCCCTAGCAGTGTTAGTCTGCATTATGGGGCTGATAAGCATTAGAGACTTAAAAGTGATGTCTTTGATATACAGAGGACAGCAGAGGATAGATTATGGCTTCATTTGTTCAGGTAACTTTGTGTTGTTTGTTTGCTTTTAGACAAGGTCTCTTTATGTGGCTCAGGTTGGCCTCAACCTATGACTCTTTTACTTTAATCAAGCTCCATGAGCTATGAACATAGGAGTATACTATGATGCTTAAGTTCCCTGGCAGTTTGTTTGTTTGTTTGTTTTTAAAGTAAAAAGTAGCTTTAAAAGGCTATAAAGTAGATAGGATATCCCCAGAAACACAAGAAAATTAATCCCAGGTGAAATATATATATATATATATATATATATATATTGCAACGTGGTCATAATAAAACCAGTAATAAAACCCAGAGTCTAAACTCTTACTGAGTATTTTGATAAATTCAGTCAATTCGGGCTTGGTGGTTGTCTTTCATGTTCTCACCACATATAATCTTTGAAGTAAAAACCAAGCAGGTTAAAATAGATCCCCTCAGCATTCTGAAATGGTATTGTAGACATGCCCTTTGCGTAGGCATGAGTGGAAATATCAGTCCTTCAATTAGCAGGCTCTTACTCTGTATCACACCTTTCTTGTTCTTAGTCATTTTAAGCAAACCTCTTACCCATCACTTCCCAGGGGAAGCCTTCTAATAATAGTACCACATTATAATATTTACAGAGAAGATTTTTTAAAAAGTAATTTGATACAGCAAGTTATGTTAATTATCTTCATACATATTGTATCTCTCCAATTAGATATACAGGTCTTTAACAATCTTTACTGTAAATATCATTCATGCATCTCTTCTTGTTATGTAAGATTGGAGGGATGTTTTAAATAGGGATGAGAGAATCCTTCATCAGTATTAACGGATGATACCACAGAGCTGTTTATCAGCAATCCACTTGTAGAAACTTTGACTAGAGTCCAACAATTTTAAGTTTTAACTCAGAAATTGACTAATAATAAAGCTATTTTTTTTTGGACTCTGGGAGAAAAAAAGAGTAAGCCAAAACAATGCTAATGAACTCTACAGGGAGTGTAACTTAAGGATCCTCAATCCCCTGCTAGTTCACTAAAATTTCTAGTTTAGACATTCTTTTATTTGTGCATGTAACTTTGAAGCATCTCTAATTTTGGCAAATCCCCACTGTAATGAAAGGGTATTGGAACTCCTGCAGAAAGACAGTTGTTCAGGAAGTTCATTAGCATAATCTTAACCTGCAACACTCTCCATTCAGTACTTTGAGACTGCTGTCCTATTCTCCTATACATCTTCTTGATATTGAATTTATTATCATCTACTATAATGTGGCCATTAGAAGAATATGCCTGCTGCATCAGATTCACTTGACCAAAGATAAATTCTATGGAAGAAGGAAGTTAGGTGATTAAGAATCTCAGGACAAAACTAATCCAACTCTTGAGGACATTTTTCTGATCCAAGGCTAAAAACCAGCATGCCTGTGGCTGTTCCCTACAGAGCAAACAGAATTGCAGCTGTGAGTCACCACTGACAGTAACATTATTTGGGGCTTCATAAAATAAAGCAGAGACTGTGGGTCTTTGTTGTTGATGCTGTTTATCATAGAATATATGAGGCCATTTTTCAAATGATCAGTTTTACTCACTGATCTTATAAAACATTTTAATAATAACATCAAATGCAAATGAAGACACACTGGAACCTTAAAGAGGAATACACAATCCAAAGAAATGCTGCATTCACAGATAATGATTTTAGATTTTGTGTAGTTACATTAGGTGACCCAATATACATCAAAGAAAGCCCCTGGTAAAGGGAATCTTCGAAGCTAGGTCATCTACAGAACTGGATGTGTGGAAAGGTTGTATTCTGGGTAAAATAGCTCTAATCTTGCAGTGGTGTGAGTGTGAAAGTTTTCTGCAGTCTCCCTGTGTGAACACTTAGTCTCCAGCTGTGGCTGTATTTGGGAAACATGGAATATTTAAGACGTGGATCTGGATGGCAGAAGCACTTGAATGGAAATAGGCTTGTGAGTTATAACCCTGTATCTTAACTAGTTCTAAATTTGACCTAAATCTCTTTGTGCTTCCTATCTGCCAGTTCTCACACCAGGCTAGAACACAGCGCCAGTGGCAAAATCAGCATCCTGCCTGTGTTGTGTTTCTTGTCAGCTAGCATATATAGTAGCTGATACACACCCTGGGAGAACTTAGGAACACCACCCCTCATTTTGCCATTCAAAGACTGACTAATTCAGATGACTCTTCATGAAGCCTTTTCCTCCCTCCACTTCTTAAACAAAACCCAAGACCATGTGACAGAAGTTGATTCTCTATCACTTGATTCTCTATTATTTGATTTTAATCTATGAATACCCAGATTTCCCCATTCTTTAAAGACAACCTCAAATCCTGCTTTCTGTAAGTACACCCCCCACACACACAGAGAGAGAATACTTCCTGAACAATTCTAACCTCCTAACTCTTTAAACCAGGACAATACATTCAGCATGAGTTTATTAAATCTCAATTCTATGAAGGCAGGACTTCAGATCCTAGTATCGAGGCTTTGAAAAAAGCTTCAAGTTTTATCTTTTCTGTTATTTCAACCCGCTATTACACTTTTCAGTATTCATCACAGTTTACTTTAATATCATGTTATAATTTCTTATACACATGATGCTGTAGAAAGAGCATGACATTTATAATGAACAGACATGCAGCTATGTCACAACTGAACCAAGAACAAACTGGTGACCTTAAAAACACTAGTCAACTTTACTAGATCTTAGCCTCCATGTCCTAAAATATAACTTGTCCTAAGTTTAAAGACTCTACACACATAGCCTTAATCTGTTAAATAGGCACAATTGTTGTTATTCTGCTTCTGCTAGTCTCTAATAGTCTTAGGGGCAAAAGCCTCACAGTGTCCAGCAAAATACGCAGATAATATAAACAAAACAAGCACTAAAGAATGCATATTTTCTAGGGAGAAGTGACATAGTCATGGGCACTTCCAAGCACATGGAAGGTTGATGAGCAAACTGAGAGGGAGGAAACAATGCTGTTTCTTATGTGGAATGACACTGATTCAGTGCAGAGAACCTGAGATTCAGGTTAAAACTGGCATCATGGTTTACCAAACAGCAGCTCTTTCTACAATACTCCTGAATCTTGCTCTTCCTTACCTTTCGCTTTCCGAGTGATGGGGAAGAAATACTTGAGAACCAATACCAATGCCAAATCAGATTTCATAACCCAAGTGTGTCAGGTCATAGCTTTCACTGCTTAGAGTCTATCTTTATAAGAATTTAGAATTCGAAGCCAGGCAGTGGTGGCTCGCACCTTTTACCCAGCACTTGGGAGACAGAGGCAGGTGGATTTCTGTGAGTTCAAGACCAGCCTAGTCTACAAGAGCTAGTTCCAGGACAGCTTCCAAAGCCACAAAGAAACCCTGTCTTGAAAAAAAAAAGAATTTAGAATGCTAGCTATACCTTCTTGGGGTGGAGGTTGCCGTGGGGAGAAAAATTGTAAGTTGTGATGTGACATTTATTTGCCAATCAAATCTATAAAACTTTGAATACATTTATGACTGTTAAGTAACGATGGTCATGTAGTTGATTTATAGAGAGTAGATCTGGAAATGTCAAGCCTAATGAAAACTTTAATTAGATTTTGTTTTTCCTCCAGTGTGTCGATTTTTTAAAGTTGCATTTATTTACATGTAGATGTGGATGTGCATGCTATGGAGCACATGTGACAGATGAATCATCTTAGGGTGTCAGGCTTGTCAAGTCATCTGACCAGTACCATCCAAATAAAGCTGTATCATGACAAAATGCTAAAGCAAGCAGGCAAGTAAGCAATTAAACAAAGTAGTGTTCTACAAAGACAGAAGGCATGGCTATGAGAAGGCATTGCTTCTCATATATATATATGAAAAATTACCAAAGCCTATTAACATCTGAACCATTACCAAAGCCATTGCAGAAGACTGATATTCACAAACAAGCTCTTGAAGAACCCAAGCCACCTATTAACACATTTACTTTTTTGCCTTCTGTTTCCTCAACCTCATCAAACAGGTGAGCTCCATTCTGTTAAATCAGTTAGTACATGTTTCCTTAGCAAAAGGGGGGAGTAGAACCTTCACAGATCATTGAAAACAGCAAACATAACAGTCACTGAACACAAAATCTGGTCATGTATAAGAGATGAGGTCAGAAGCTCACAGCATTTGGAGCTAACCATCATAAGGATAACTGCCACATAAAAGATACTTTCTCATGAATGGGCTGATTCATCAATTAATCAACTAAAATGCTCTCTATAACTTTTTTCTTTCTTTCAGGAAAGCCATTTTCACTCACTCATTGTGGGGCAAAGACTTTTGGAACACATTAAAGAAGACACCACTCTTGCCCTAAAGAGTGGTGGGAACTAATGAAGCAAGGAAACAACACAAAGGAAATGGCCCATGTCAAGATCTAAACAAGAAAAAGATCTGATGATGGATTGTTACAGAACAGGAAAGACCAAGAGATGCTCATGGTCACTTAAAAGTTATCAGTCTGGTAGACAACACTCCGTATGCCCCTCTATGCAAATACAGCTTAGAGACTAAACCCACCCAATCTATTTTCCTTTCTGATTCACAAATGAAAAGCCACTTCAAGTCTAATTTAAAAACCCTTAGAATAGAGGAACAGGTTTTCCTTGCTTCCATCTAATTTAAAAATGACACCGTTGATCAAGTCTGATTTGTGAGTTTCAAATAAGAGAAATATCATGATTCAGAGCTTATCCTGAAATTTAACATCAAATATTAATATTCTGGGATGTGATGCTCCTTCTTCTTATGTAAATCCTACATTATTGCTCTTTGCTGGCAGAGAAACAATTAGCTATTCCATAAATAGATCAATGTTTGCCCATACTGTGGATAGTGAGATCCAGTCTCCAAAGTCCCATCTGTACATTGGCACCAAGCCTACCTCCCTAGACCAGCTGTGAGCATTCCCTCAGTTCTCTACTTCAAAGGTGGGGAAGTAGCCTCAGCAACTTCAGCAACCACACACAGATGAGGTGGAAGCAGAAGTGAACATCTGAATCCCTGGTTCCTGGCACTATGTTGCTTCATTTAATCTTTATATTCCACCTGCAGTTACAGCTATCTCTAGAAATGCTAGGCACTTTCTATCTGGGAACTAGGACATCCCTCATTTCTTTTATGTAAAACCTTCTTAGTTATAAATGAAATAGCTCTCAAAAGTGGTTTCATTTTCTGCTCTCTGGTCTTTGTCTCTGATGCTAGTTGTCTTTAAGATGAATCAGTAGTACAGCTATGGTTGAGCACATCCATGGGATTTCAGTAGAATATCCTTTCCTTTCCAACAGGACTCATTTGAAGAAGTGCAGAAGCAGCCACCAATTGCTCATGTTTTGGCTAGCTATAACATGGTCTGTATTTGAATATTTGTTTACATGATGTGAGCCTACTTGCATAACCCATTGACCATCTGTATAGGTGTTTTCATGGAATGTAATAAAGTGGGCACATAATTTTACCATAATATCAGAATAAAGGAAGGACTCTTTCAAAATGAATTTTAATAAGAATTAAATCAATGTGATCCACATACTCTGGATATTGTCTCCCTGGTGATGGAGAGAAATGATACTCAGGATATCATTTTAATTTTCATTTATTACATTTAAATAAAGTTTTGGCTTTATCCAAAGAAAAACAACCCATTTCTCCCTTCTTCTCCCCACTGCTACCTCTCCCCAATTCATGACCTCAGATTTTATAATCATTCTTGTTACATATGCTTACAAATGGATAACCATACAATTACAACCCGTTGAGTCCATTCAGTGTAGCGTATATATTTTAGGACTGACCATTTGGTATGGACTAACCAATGAAGAGGGAAAGCATGCCTGGTACTATAAACCTAGCCAACTGCATATGGGTGGTGGGGTCATGGATCCTAGAGGAGAGCATACTACTGCCATTTTTCTAAAGCATTATAATCCCTCACTGGGTTCTAAATATTTACACTTATACCCACAAATCAGTGGAGTTCTCACTCTTGATGGGATATTTTTGATTCTTAAAATAAACTATGAAAATAGTAATAGCAAATGAAACTCCAAACAACAGTGAATTCCATAAAATATTATCAAAATAGTATCAGCAATGAAGTAGGGTTTGATGGTATTTGAACAGAAATAGCAGTGGATTACATCACATGAATTTTCTACAATATGAGCCATCATTTTAAAATTTGGATTTAAAAGTTCAATGATGGGCAGTGAAAAAGAATTTTAAGAGGCCCACACCATTTTTTTTCTGAAAAGAAAAAAAGTGGGGGAGGAGGAGATAGTATCGACAGACCCACACAGTGACAAAGTGTTTATGGATTCAGTGTCCATGTTACTAGTAATTAACTAGTGACTCCAAAGGTTTATTTCTTAAATGACTGTGTTGTGTTTTTGCATGTGTGTGATGTCTGATTTGACATGGTGCACATACAGACATCAGAGTATAATTTAGTGGAATCAGTTCTCTTGTTCCATGAGATTAGTCCTGGAAATCTGCACAGCTTCTACACAGTAGGGAATAACTCTGAGTTATGAACAATACACCAGTGTTGCATTAAGAAAAGAAATATAAACACTTCATTTTGGAGTCATTTGATCAAAGAAGAATTCAGATTGGAATTCTCAACTTCGTTCTCCCTGAGTCTTCCATTTCTGCCTGTCTATATTATGAGTCTGATCTGTGTCTGCCTGAAGGCTTTCTGGTGAATCTCTTTGTGTCTGTGTCTCTGGGTCTATGCATGTATGTCTGTCACCAGAAAATTATTTTGCTCTGTATTTATTGAACAGCATAGAAAGCATCACATAAGGAAGCAGTGAGATACTTTATAGAAACCTTCAACAGAGTTTTATAAGGGTCTGAGTCTCTGCCTCCAACTAGTTTCAACTGACCCAGACAACAAACAGTACTATAAATATCATTGTTTGTCAACCAATATCCACAAATGGTTATATTCAGTCTATGATAGATATTTGGAAGTTGATTTCAACTTCTGTATTTGCTGCTTTCAGCAAATGATACACATGGATTGTTCTATGTCAGGAGCATGGAAGTGTACATAACCTTACATGCAGCTATGCATTAGCTTAAGTTGAAAAGCTGATTACATGAGAAATCCAGGCCATGTAAGGCTAGCTGTTATGTTGTTCTTTTAAAGGCAGGTTAAACAATTCAAATACACAGTAGGCAAGCAGCTGTAAGTCTTTAGAGACCACAGGCATTTTATTAACTTTGGTTGTGAGGTCAAACAAAGATTCAAGTCTTGTAGAATGTAAGAGATATTTCAGAGTATTATATTGCCACAAGAATCTAATCCAGTGTTCTCCAACAGCAAGAAATTTTATCTATGAAACATCACACTGACCCCCAAAGTTGACTTTTATGAATTATCACAATTGAATTGGGAAAAGAGATTGTTGGAGAGATGATAAATAAAGCAGAAAACAGAACATGTCAATGATTAAATTAAATTCTGAAGATTTAAAAAAAAGTGCTGGGGACTTATTACATGGTTAGAAAACAGAGATTAGCTACATGTTTGATTATTTACATTGATATATAAAAGTATCTGACTATTATATGGATTTTAGACACAGAGCAAAGGATTACCAACCTATAATCCACTACACCAGAGAAGCTAGGAAACAAGGAGGAGTCTAAGAGAGACATACATGGTCCCTGGAGAAGGGGAAAGGGACAAGATCTCTTGCTCTTGGGAGCATAGGGGGAGGGGAGAGGGAGTTAGGATAATGAAAAGAGAAGAAAAGAAGGGATGAGGAGGACATGAGGGAGCAGGAAGGTTGAGTTGGGAGAAGAATAGAGGAGAGCAAGATAAGAGATACCATAATAGAGGGAGCCATTATAGGTTTAAAGAGAAATCAGGCACTAAGTAAATGTGTGGAGATCTATAAGGATGACACCAACTAACAATTTAAGCAACAGAGGAGAGGCTACCTTAAATGACCTCTGATGGGGAATGTACTGTGTATGTTTATCTTATTGATTGTTTAATAAAATACTGTTTGGCCAATGAGACAGCAAGTTAGACTGAACTAGGAGTCAAAGAGGATTCTTGGAAATGTAGTAGAAAAATGATGATCCAGGAAGGCAATGACATAGCAAGGAGACTCATATTTAAGCGAAGGAGAAACAGGAAGGGCCCCTTTTCCCCTCCACTCCTGCTCCAGTGGCACAATGTGATCCACCAGCAAGGAGGGACGCCAATAAGGCATCCAATAAGATAAGTCTTATAAAATATATAGATTTATGATAATTAAGACTGAGCTAACAGATGAGAATCCTAGTCATTGGCCAAGCAGCATTTGAACCTAATACAAGTTTCTGTGAATTCATTTGGGCCTAACTCAGGTAGGCGGCTGGCATAAAGCTCACATG